>NC_143041.1:312500-332500 GCF_057628025.1 Oncorhynchus mykiss
GCTTTTTAGACACTTTAAGAAATCACGATGGATGCAGATTGCTATTAATCCTCCGTGCAACTGGTGATTGAAAACGTGCATCTGGTAACCCAAAATTTCAAATATGGTTCAAAATGAATTTAAAGGCACCCCTCTCATTGTTCCCCGCTATGGGAGCACCCCACTAAGGCCCTGTCTCGGTCGGGGCCGTCCTGAGTGCTTTATAGACACTTTAAGAAATCGCGATGGATGCAGATTGCTATTAATCCTCCGTGCAACTGGTGATTGAAAATGTGCAACTGGTGATTGAAAACGTGCACCTGGTCACCCAAAACACGGTTCTCTATGCGGTTAGCGGTGTTCCATATATTCATGTCCGCTTATGGCGCACCCTACTACGGACCTTTAGCAATGGGGGCCGGCCCGAATTATTTATGGAAGGTCTGATGATGATTTTTTTTTTTTCACCATCTCTTTCTCTCTCTGCCGGGGCCGGCCAAGAGTGCTTTATGGACGGTTTAAAACATGACTATGGATGCAAATGCTCATTTTCCTCCGTGCACCTGGTGATTGAAAACGTGCATCTGGTAACCCAAAAATTATAAAAGGGTTTTAAATACTTTTACCCGTCATTCTATTGATATAGCCCGCTAGGGGAGTGCCCCACTACGGCCCTCTCTCTGTCAGGGCCGTCCTTGGGTGCTTTTTAGACACTTTAAGAAATCACGATGGATGCAGATTGCTATTAATCCTCCGTGCAACTGGTGATTGAAAACGTGCATCTGGTAACCCAAAATTTCAAATATGGTTCAAAATGAATTTAAAGGCACCCCTCTCATTGTTCCCCGCTATGGGAGCACCCCACTAAGGCCCTGTCTCGGTCGGGGCCGTCCTGAGTGCTTTATAGACACTTTAAGAAATCGCGATGGATGCAGATTGCTATTAATCCTCCGTGCAACTGGTGATTGAAAATGTGCAACTGGTGATTGAAAACGTGCACCTGGTCACCCAAAACACGGTTCTCTATGCGGTTAGCGGTGTTCCATATATTCATGTCCGATAATGATGCACCCTACTACGGACCTTTTCAATGGGGGCCGGTCCGAATTATTTATGGAAGGTCTGATGATGATTTTTTTTTTTTTTCACCATCTCTTTCTCTCTCTGCCGGGGCCGGCCAAGAGTGCTTTATGGACGGTTTAAAACATGACTATGGATGCAAATGCTCATTTTCCTCCGTGCACCTGGTGATTGAAAACGTGCATCTGGTAACCCAAAAATTATAAAAGGGTTTTAAATACTTTTACCCGTCATTCTATTGATATAGCCCGCTAGGGGAGTGCCCCACTACGGCCCTCTCTCTGTCAGGGCCGTCCTTGGGTGCTTTTTAGACACTTTAAGAAATCACGATGGATGCAGATTGCTATTAATCCTCCGTGCAACTGGTGATTGAAAACGTGCATCTGGTAACCCAAAATTTCAAATATGGTTCAAAATGAATTTAAAGGCACCCCTCTCATTGTTCCCCGCTATGGGAGCACCCCACTAAGGCCCTGTCTCGGTCGGGGCCGTCCTGAGTGCTTTATAGACACTTTAAGAAATCGCGATGGATGCAGATTGCTATTAATCCTCCGTGCAACTGGTGATTGAAAATGTGCAACTGGTGATTGAAAACGTGCACCTGGTCACCCAAAACACGGTTCTCTATGCGGTTAGCGGTGTTCCATATATTCATGTCCGCTTATGGCGCACCCTACTACGGACCTTTAGCAATGGGGGCCGGCCCGAATTATTTATGGAAGGTCTGATGATGATTTTTTTTTTTTTCACCATCTCTTTCTCTCTCTGCCGGGGCCGGCCAAGAGTGCTTTATGGACGGTTTAAAACATGACTATGGATGCAAATGCTCATTTTCCTCCGTGCACCTGGTGATTGAAAACGTGCATCTGGTAACCCAAAAATTATAAAAGGGTTTTAAATACTTTTACCCGTCATTCTATTGATATAGCCCGCTAGGGGAGTGCCCCACTACGGCCCTCTCTCTGTCAGGGCCGTCCTTGGGTGCTTTTTAGACACTTTAAGAAATCACGATGGATGCAGATTGCTATTAATCCTCCGTGCAACTGGTGATTGAAAACGTGCATCTGGTAACCCAAAATTTCAAATATGGTTCAAAATGAATTTAAAGGCACCCCTCTCATTGTTGCCCGCTATGGGAGCACCCCACTAAGGCCCTGTCTCGGTCGGGGCCGTCCTGAGTGCTTTATAGACACTTTAAGAAATCGCGATGGATGCAGATTGCTATTAATCCTCCGTGCAACTGGTGATTGAAAATGTGCAACTGGTGATTGAAAACGTGCACCTGGTCACCCAAAACACGGTTCTCTATGCGGTTAGCGGTGTTCCATATATTCATGTCCGATAATGATGCACCCTACTACGGACCTTTTCAATGGGGGCCGGTCCGAATTATTTATGGAAGGTCTGATGATGATTTTTTTTTTTTTCACCATCTCTTTCTCTCTCTGCCGGGGCCGGCCAAGAGTGCTTTATGGACGGTTTAAAACATGACTATGGATGCAAATGCTCATTTTCCTCCGTGCACCTGGTGATTGAAAACGTGCATCTGGTAACCCAAAAATTATAAAAGGGTTTTAAATACTTTTACCCGTCATTCTATTGATATAGCCCGCTAGGGGAGTGCCCCACTACGGCCCTCTCTCTGTCAGGGCCGTCCTTGGGTGCTTTTTAGACACTTTAAGAAATCACGATGGATGCAGATTGCTATTAATCCTCCGTGCAACTGGTGATTGAAAACGTGCATCTGGTAACCCAAAATTTCAAATATGGTTCAAAATGAATTTAAAGGCACCCCTCTCATTGTTCCCCGCTATGGGAGCACCCCACTAAGGCCCTGTCTCGGTCGGGGCCGTCCTGAGTGCTTTATAGACACTTTAAGAAATCGCGATGGATGCAGATTGCTATTAATCCTCCGTGCAACTGGTGATTGAAAATGTGCAACTGGTGATTGAAAACGTGCACCTGGTCACCCAAAACACGGTTCTCTATGCGGTTAGCGGTGTTCCATATATTCATGTCCGATAATGATGCACCCTACTACGGACCTTTTCAATGGGGGCCGGTCCGAATTATTTATGGAAGGTCTGATGATGATTTTTTTTTTTTTTCACCATCTCTTTCTCTCTCTGCCGGGGCCGGCCAAGAGTGCTTTATGGACGGTTTAAAACATGACTATGGATGCAAATGCTCATTTTCCTCCGTGCACCTGGTGATTGAAAACGTGCATCTGGTAACCCAAAAATTATAAAAGGGTTTTAAATACTTTTACCCGTCATTCTATTGATATAGCCCGCTAGGGGAGTGCCCCACTACGGCCCTCTCTCTGTCAGGGCCGTCCTTGGGTGCTTTTTAGACACTTTAAGAAATCACGATGGATGCAGATTGCTATTAATCCTCCGTGCAACTGGTGATTGAAAACGTGCATCTGGTAACCCAAAATTTCAAATATGGTTCAAAATGAATTTAAAGGCACCCCTCTCATTGTTCCCCGCTATGGGAGCACCCCACTAAGGCCCTGTCTCGGTCGGGGCCGTCCTGAGTGCTTTATAGACACTTTAAGAAATCGCGATGGATGCAGATTGCTATTAATCCTCCGTGCAACTGGTGATTGAAAATGTGCAACTGGTGATTGAAAACGTGCACCTGGTCACCCAAAACACGGTTCTCTATGCGGTTAGCGGTGTTCCATATATTCATGTCCGCTTATGGCGCACCCTACTACGGACCTTTAGCAATGGGGGCCGGCCCGAATTATTTATGGAAGGTCTGATGATGATTTTTTTTTTTTTCACCATCTCTTTCTCTCTCTGCCGGGGCCGGCCAAGAGTGCTTTATGGACGGTTTAAAACATGACTATGGATGCAAATGCTCATTTTCCTCCGTGCACCTGGTGATTGAAAACGTGCATCTGGTAACCCAAAAATTATAAAAGGGTTTTAAATACTTTTACCCGTCATTCTATTGATATAGCCCGCTAGGGGAGTGCCCCACTACGGCCCTCTCTCTGTCAGGGCCGTCCTTGGGTGCTTTTTAGACACTTTAAGAAATCACGATGGATGCAGATTGCTATTAATCCTCCGTGCAACTGGTGATTGAAAACGTGCATCTGGTAACCCAAAATTTCAAATATGGTTCAAAATGAATTTAAAGGCACCCCTCTCATTGTTCCCCGCTATGGGAGCACCCCACTAAGGCCCTGTCTCGGTCGGGGCCGTCCTGAGTGCTTTATAGACACTTTAAGAAATCGCGATGGATGCAGATTGCTATTAATCCTCCGTGCAACTGGTGATTGAAAATGTGCAACTGGTGATTGAAAACGTGCACCTGGTCACCCAAAACACGGTTCTCTATGCGGTTAGCGGTGTTCCATATATTCATGTCCGATAATGATGCACCCTACTACGGACCTTTTCAATGGGGGCCGGTCCGAATTATTTATGGAAGGTCTGGTGATGATTTTTTTTTTTTCTTCACCATCTCTTTCTCTCTCTGCCGGGGCCGGCCAAGAGTGCTTTATGGACGGTTTAAAACATGACTATGGATGCAAATGCTCATTTTCCTCCGTGCACCTGGTGATTGAAAACGTGCATCTGGTAACCCAAAAATTATAAAAGGGTTTTAAATACTTTTACCCGTCATTCTATTGATATAGCCCGCTAGGGGAGTGCCCCACTACGGCCCTCTCTCTGTCAGGGCCGTCCTTGGGTGCTTTTTAGACACTTTAAGAAATCACGATGGATGCAGATTGCTATTAATCCTCCGTGCAACTGGTGATTGAAAACGTGCATCTGGTAACCCAAAATTTCAAATATGGTTCAAAATGAATTTAAAGGCACCCCTCTCATTGTTCCCCGCTATGGGAGCACCCCACTAAGGCCCTGTCTCGGTCGGGGCCGTCCTGAGTGCTTTATAGACACTTTAAGAAATCGCGATGGATGCAGATTGCTATTAATCCTCCGTGCAACTGGTGATTGAAAATGTGCAACTGGTGATTGAAAACGTGCACCTGGTCACCCAAAACACGGTTCTCTATGCGGTTAGCGGTGTTCCATATATTCATGTCCGATAATGATGCACCCTACTACGGACCTTTTCAATGGGGGCCGGTCCGAATTATTTATGGAAGGTCTGATGATGATTTTTTTTTTTTTTCACCATCTCTTTCTCTCTCTGCCGGGGCCGGCCAAGAGTGCTTTATGGACGGTTTAAAACATGACTATGGATGCAAATGCTCATTTTCCTCCGTGCACCTGGTGATTGAAAACGTGCATCTGGTAACCCAAAAATTATAAAAGGGTTTTAAATACTTTTACCCGTCATTCTATTGATATAGCCCGCTAGGGGAGTGCCCCACTACGGCCCTCTCTCTGTCAGGGCCGTCCTTGGGTGCTTTTTAGACACTTTAAGAAATCACGATGGATGCAGATTGCTATTAATCCTCCGTGCAACTGGTGATTGAAAACGTGCATCTGGTAACCCAAAATTTCAAATATGGTTCAAAATGAATTTAAAGGCACCCCTCTCATTGTTCCCCGCTATGGGAGCACCCCACTAAGGCCCTGTCTCGGTCGGGGCCGTCCTGAGTGCTTTATAGACACTTTAAGAAATCGCGATGGATGCAGATTGCTATTAATCCTCCGTGCAACTGGTGATTGAAAATGTGCAACTGGTGATTGAAAACGTGCACCTGGTCACCCAAAACACGGTTCTCTATGCGGTTAGCGGTGTTCAATATATTCATGTCCGATAATGATGCACCCTACTACGGACCTTTTCAATGGGGGCCGGTCCGAATTATTTATGGAAGGTCTGATGATGATTTTTTTTTTTTTTCACCATCTCTTTCTCTCTCTGCCGGGGCCGGCCAAGAGTGCTTTATGGACGGTTTAAAACATGACTATGGATGCAAATGCTCATTTTCCTCCGTGCACCTGGTGATTGAAAACGTGCATCTGGTAACCCAAAAATTATAAAAGGGTTTTAAATACTTTTACCCGTCATTCTATTGATATAGCCCGCTAGGGGAGTGCCCCACTACGGCCCTCTCTCTGTCAGGGCCGTCCTTGGGTGCTTTTTAGACACTTTAAGAAATCACGATGGATGCAGATTGCTATTAATCCTCCGTGCAACTGGTGATTGAAAACGTGCATCTGGTAACCCAAAATTTCAAATATGGTTCAAAATGAATTTAAAGGCACCCCTCTCATTGTTCCCCGCTATGGGAGCACCCCACTAAGGCCCTGTCTCGGTCGGGGCCGTCCTGAGTGCTTTATAGACACTTTAAGAAATCGCGATGGATGCAGATTGCTATTAATCCTCCGTGCAACTGGTGATTGAAAATGTGCAACTGGTGATTGAAAACGTGCACCTGGTCACCCAAAACACGGTTCTCTATGCGGTTAGCGGTGTTCCATATATTCATGTCCGCTTATGGCGCACCCTACTACGGACCTTTAGCAATGGGGGCCGGCCCGAATTATTTATGGAAGGTCTGATGATGATTTTTTTTTTTTTCACCATCTCTTTCTCTCTCTGCCGGGGCCGGCCAAGAGTGCTTTATGGACGGTTTAAAACATGACTATGGATGCAAATGCTCATTTTCCTCCGTGCACCTGGTGATTGAAAACGTGCATCTGGTAACCCAAAAATTATAAAAGGGTTTTAAATACTTTTACCCGTCATTCTATTGATATAGCCCGCTAGGGGAGTGCCCCACTACGGCCCTCTCTCTGTCAGGGCCGTCCTTGGGTGCTTTTTAGACACTTTAAGAAATCACGATGGATGCAGATTGCTATTAATCCTCCGTGCAACTGGTGATTGAAAACGTGCATCTGGTAACCCAAAATTTCAAATATGGTTCAAAATGAATTTAAAGGCACCCCTCTCATTGTTCCCCGCTATGGGAGCACCCCACTAAGGCCCTGTCTCGGTCGGGGCCGTCCTGAGTGCTTTATAGACACTTTAAGAAATCGCGATGGATGCAGATTGCTATTAATCCTCCGTGCAACTGGTGATTGAAAATGTGCAACTGGTGATTGAAAACGTGCACCTGGTCACCCAAAACACGG
Source organism: Oncorhynchus mykiss (assembly GCF_057628025.1). Classification (NCBI taxonomy): domain Eukaryota; kingdom Metazoa; phylum Chordata; class Actinopteri; order Salmoniformes; family Salmonidae; genus Oncorhynchus; species Oncorhynchus mykiss. Next base: position 319,628 of record NC_143041.1, read on the forward strand.
TTCTCTATGCGGTTAGCGGTGTTCCATATATTCATGTCCGATAATGATGCACCCTACTACGGACCTTTTCAATGGGGGCCGGTCCGAATTATTTATGGAAGGTCTGATGATGATTTTTTTTTTTTTTCACCATCTCTTTCTCTCTCTGCCGGGGCCGGCCAAGAGTGCTTTATGGACGGTTTAAAACATGACTATGGATGCAAATGCTCATTTTCCTCCGTGCACCTGGTGATTGAAAACGTGCATCTGGTAACCCAAAAATTATAAAAGGGTTTTAAATACTTTTACCCGTCATTCTATTGATATAGCCCGCTAGGGGAGTGCCCCACTACGGCCCTCTCTCTGTCAGGGCCGTCCTTGGGTGCTTTTTAGACACTTTAAGAAATCACGATGGATGCAGATTGCTATTAATCCTCCGTGCAACTGGTGATTGAAAACGTGCATCTGGTAACCCAAAATTTCAAATATGGTTCAAAATGAATTTAAAGGCACCCCTCTCATTGTTCCCCGCTATGGGAGCACCCCACTAAGGCCCTGTCTCGGTCGGGGCCGTCCTGAGTGCTTTATAGACACTTTAAGAAATCGCGATGGATGCAGATTGCTATTAATCCTCCGTGCAACTGGTGATTGAAAATGTGCAACTGGTGATTGAAAACGTGCACCTGGTCACCCAAAACACGGTTCTCTATGCGGTTAGCGGTGTTCCATATATTCATGTCCGCTTATGGCGCACCCTACTACGGACCTTTAGCAATGGGGGCCGGCCCGAATTATTTATGGAAGGTCTGATGATGATTTTTTTTTTTTTCACCATCTCTTTCTCTCTCTGCCGGGGCCGGCCAAGAGTGCTTTATGGACGGTTTAAAACATGACTATGGATGCAAATGCTCATTTTCCTCCGTGCACCTGGTGATTGAAAACGTGCATCTGGTAACCCAAAAATTATAAAAGGGTTTTAAATACTTTTACCCGTCATTCTATTGATATAGCCCGCTAGGGGAGTGCCCCACTACGGCCCTCTCTCTGTCAGGGCCGTCCTTGGGTGCTTTTTAGACACTTTAAGAAATCACGATGGATGCAGATTGCTATTAATCCTCCGTGCAACTGGTGATTGAAAACGTGCATCTGGTAACCCAAAATTTCAAATATGGTTCAAAATGAATTTAAAGGCACCCCTCTCATTGTTCCCCGCTATGGGAGCACCCCACTAAGGCCCTGTCTCGGTCGGGGCCGTCCTGAGTGCTTTATAGACACTTTAAGAAATCGCGATGGATGCAGATTGCTATTAATCCTCCGTGCAACTGGTGATTGAAAATGTGCAACTGGTGATTGAAAACGTGCACCTGGTCACCCAAAACACGGTTCTCTATGCGGTTAGCGGTGTTCCATATATTCATGTCCGATAATGATGCACCCTACTACGGACCTTTTCAATGGGGGCCGGTCCGAATTATTTATGGAAGGTCTGATGATGATTTTTTTTTTTTTTCACCATCTCTTTCTCTCTCTGCCGGGGCCGGCCAAGAGTGCTTTATGGACGGTTTAAAACATGACTATGGATGCAAATGCTCATTTTCCTCCGTGCACCTGGTGATTGAAAACGTGCATCTGGTAACCCAAAAATTATAAAAGGGTTTTAAATACTTTTACCCGTCATTCTATTGATATAGCCCGCTAGGGGAGTGCCCCACTACGGCCCTCTCTCTGTCAGGGCCGTCCTTGGGTGCTTTTTAGACACTTTAAGAAATCACGATGGATGCAGATTGCTATTAATCCTCCGTGCAACTGGTGATTGAAAACGTGCATCTGGTAACCCAAAATTTCAAATATGGTTCAAAATGAATTTAAAGGCACCCCTCTCATTGTTCCCCGCTATGGGAGCACCCCACTAAGGCCCTGTCTCGGTCGGGGCCGTCCTGAGTGCTTTATAGACACTTTAAGAAATCGCGATGGATGCAGATTGCTATTAATCCTCCGTGCAACTGGTGATTGAAAATGTGCAACTGGTGATTGAAAACGTGCACCTGGTCACCCAAAACACGGTTCTCTATGCGGTTAGCGGTGTTCCATATATTCATGTCCGCTTATGGCGCACCCTACTACGGACCTTTAGCAATGGGGGCCGGCCCGAATTATTTATGGAAGGTCTGATGATGATTTTTTTTTTTTTCACCATCTCTTTCTCTCTCTGCCGGGGCCGGCCAAGAGTGCTTTATGGACGGTTTAAAACATGACTATGGATGCAAATGCTCATTTTCCTCCGTGCACCTGGTGATTGAAAACGTGCATCTGGTAACCCAAAAATTATAAAAGGGTTTTAAATACTTTTACCCGTCATTCTATTGATATAGCCCGCTAGGGGAGTGCCCCACTACGGCCCTCTCTCTGTCAGGGCCGTCCTTGGGTGCTTTTTAGACACTTTAAGAAATCACGATGGATGCAGATTGCTATTAATCCTCCGTGCAACTGGTGATTGAAAACGTGCATCTGGTAACCCAAAATTTCAAATATGGTTCAAAATGAATTTAAAGGCACCCCTCTCATTGTTCCCCGCTATGGGAGCACCCCACTAAGGCCCTGTCTCGGTCGGGGCCGTCCTGAGTGCTTTATAGACACTTTAAGAAATCGCGATGGATGCAGATTGCTATTAATCCTCCGTGCAACTGGTGATTGAAAATGTGCAACTGGTGATTGAAAACGTGCACCTGGTCACCCAAAACACGGTTCTCTATGCGGTTAGCGGTGTTCCATATATTCATGTCCGATAATGATGCACCCTACTACGGACCTTTTCAATGGGGGCCGGTCCGAATTATTTATGTAAGGGAATACCCCCCTGATTTGGACAAAAACAAATGGCGGTATATTGGCATTGGACAAACCATATACACGATGGTCAATACCACCCAATTTGGCGTTGATTCATGCAAAGTATATTGCAAATGCCATATGGCAATTGCCAATTGTAACACTTCAAAATTCCAATAGGGGGCGTGTGCGTTCCACCGGGGCATTTCATATTGCAAATGGCACCCAAGTCAACATCCAAAAGCCAAATTTTGAAAAATGACATTTTTAAAAAAAAACTTAAAAACCCTTAAAAAAGTGCTTTCTGGACCTTTTTTCGAAATTCTTTCGAGTTTTTTGTCAATTACACATGGGTAAGTACTGTATGAGTATACTTTTGTCATCATATATATATTTTTTTTAAGTACATGCGCATAAGGCATATGTTTTGTCCATTTGCAATATGATTTCATAGGAAGTCAAAAGTCAAAAGTCAAAAATGTCAAAATTTGGTAAAAAACTTCACACATCCTTAAAAAAGTGCTTTCTGGACCTTTTTTCAAAATTCTTTCGATTTTTGTGTCAATTACACATGTATAAGAACTTTATCAACATACTTTAGTCATACTTTATTATCATATATATATATATTTTTTTACTTGTGCATAAGGCATATGTTTTCTCCATTTGGAATATGATTTCATAGGAAGTCAAAAGTCAAAAGTCAAAAATGTCAAAATTTGGTAAAAAACTTCATACATCCTTAAAAAAGTGCTTTCTTGACCTTTTTTCAAAATTCTTTCGATTTTTGTGTCAATAACACATGTATAAGAACTTTATCAACATACTTTAGTCATGCTTTATTATCATATTTTTTTTACTTGTGCATAAGGCATATGTTTTCTCCATTTGCAATATGATGTCATAGGAAGTCAAAAGTCTAAGTCAAAAGTAAATATTTTCCTCCGTGCAACTGATGATCTAAAATGTGCAACAAAATTTTTTGGATTTTTTTTGTTTATGTTTCCTTACTTTTTCAAAGTCACTGTGCATTTGCAATATGTTTTAATGGGCAGATACCATCACGAATTTGTCATGCTCAAAATTCAAACTTTACTTTGCTCAAACTATACCTTGGTCAACTTGTATTACATATTTCTTTTTGTTTTACTTGTGCATAAGGCATATGTTTTCTCCATTTGCAATATGATGTCATAGGAAGTCAAAAGTCAAAGTCAAAAGTAAACATTTTCCTCCGTGCACCTGGTGATCTGAAATGTGCACCTGGTGACCTGAAATGTGCACCTGGTGATCTAAAATATGCAACTGGTAACCCAAAAAAAAAATTTTGGGATGTTTTTTTGTTTATGTTTCCTTACTTTTTCAAAGTCACTGTACATTTGCAATATGTTTTAATGGGCAGGTACCATCACGAATTTGTCATGCTCAAAATTCAAACTTTACTTTGCTCAAACTATACCTTGGTCAACTTGTATTACATATTTCTTTTTGTTTTACTTGTGCATAAGGCATATGTTTTCTCCATTTGCAATATGATGTCATAGGAAGTCAAAAGTCAAAGTCAAAAGTAAATATTTTCCTCCGTGCACCTGGTGATCTGAAATGTGCACCTGGTGACCTGAAATGTGCACCTGGTGATCTAAAATATGCAACTGGTAACCCAAAAAAAAAATTTGGGGATGTTTTTTTGTTTATGTTTCCTTACTTTTTCAAAGTCACTGTGCATTTGCAATATGTTTTAATGGGCAGGTACCATCACGAATTTGTCATGCTCAGAATTCAAGCTTGTGATCTAAAATATGCAGCTGGTTACCCAACATTTTTTGGGATGTTTTTTTGTTTATGTTTCCTTACTTTTTCAAAGTCTCTGTGCATTTGCAATATGTTTTAATGGGCAGGTACCATCACGAATTTGTTTATCGAATTTGTTTATGTTTCCTTACTTTTTCAAAGTCACTGTGCATTTGCAATATGTTTCAATGGGCAGGTACCATCACGAATTTGTCATGCTCAAAATTTTTTAGATGTATTTTTTTTTGTTTCCTTACTTTTTCAAAGTCACTGTGCATTTGGAATATGTTTTAATGGGCAGGTACCATCACGAATTTGTTTATCGAATTTGTTTATGTTTCCTTACTTTTTCAAAGTCACTGTGCATTTGCAATATGTTTCAATGGGCAGGTACCATCACGAATTTGTCATGCTCAAAAAATTTTAGATGTATTTTTTTTTGTTTCTTACTTTTTCAAAGTCACTGTGCATTTGGAATATGTTTTAATGGGCAGGTACCATCACGAATTTGTTTATCGAATTTGTTTATGTTTCCTTACTTTTTCAAAGTCACTGTGCATTTGCAATATGTTTCAATGGGCAGGTACCATCACGAATTTGTCATGCTCAAAAAATTTTAGATGTATTTTTTTTTGTTTCTTACTTTTTCAAAGTCACTGTGCATTTGGAATATGTTTTAATGGGCAGGTACCATCACTAATTTGTTTATCGAATTTGTTTATGTTTCCTTACTTTTTCAAAGTCACTGTGCATTTGCAATATGTTTCAATGGGCAGGTACCATCACGAATTTGTCATGCTCAAAATTTTTTAGATGTATTTTTTTTTGTTTCCTTACTTTTTCAAAGTCACTGTGCATTTGGAATATGTTTTAATGGGCAGGTACCATCACGAATTTGTTTATCGAATTTGTTTATGTTTCCTTACTTTTTCAAAGTCACTGTGCATTTGCAATATGTTTCAATGGGCAGGTACCATCACGAATTTGTTTATCGAATTTGTTTATGTTTCCTTACTTTTTCAAAGTCACTGTGCATTTGCAATATGTTTCAATGGGCAGGTACCATCACGAATTTGTCATGCTCAAAAAATTTTAGATGTATTTTTTTTTGTTTCTTACTTTTTCAAAGTCACTGTGCATTTGGAATATGTTTTAATGGGCAGGTACCATCACGAATTTGTTTATCGAATTTGTTTATGTTTCCTTACTTTTTCAAAGTCACTGTGCATTTGCAATATGTTTCAATGGGCAGGTACCATCACGAATTTGTCATGCTCAAAAAATTTTAGATGTATTTTTTTTTGTTTCTTACTTTTTCAAAGTCACTGTGCATTTGGAATATGTTTTAATGGGCAGGTACCATCACGAATTTGTTTATCGAATTTGTTTATGTTTCCTTACTTTTTCAAAGTCACTGTGCATTTGCAATATGTTTCAATGGGCAGGTACCATCACGAATTTGTCATGCTCAAAATTTTTTAGATGTATTTTTTTTTGTTTCCTTACTTTTTCAAAGTCACTGTGCATTTGGAATATGTTTTAATGGGCAGGTACCATCACGAATTTGTTTATCGAATTTGTTTATGTTTCCTTACTTTTTCAAAGTCACTGTGCATTTGCAATATGTTTCAATGGGCAGGTACCATCACGAATTTGTTTATCGAATTTGTTTATGTTTCCTTACTTTTTCAAAGTCACTGTGCATTTGCAATATGTTTCAATGGGCAGGTACCATCACGAATTTGTCATGCTCAAAAAATTTTAGATGTATTTTTTTTTGTTTCTTACTTTTTCAAAGTCACTGTGCATTTGGAATATGTTTTAATGGGCAGGTACCATCACGAATTTGTTTATCGAATTTGTTTATGTTTCCTTACTTTTTCAAAGTCACTGTGCATTTGCAATATGTTTCAATGGGCAGGTACCATCACGAATTTGTCATGCTCAAAAAATTTTAGATGTATTTTTTTTTGTTTCTTACTTTTTCAAAGTCACTGTGCATTTGGAATATGTTTTAATGGGCAGGTACCATCACGAATTTGTTTATCGAATTTGTTTATGTTTCCTTACTTTTTCAAAGTCACTGTGCATTTGCAATATGTTTCAATGGGCAGGTACCATCACGAATTTGTCATGCTCAAAATTTTTTAGATGTATTTTTTTTTGTTTCCTTACTTTTTCAAAGTCACTGTGCATTTGGAATATGTTTTAATGGGCAGGTACCATCACGAATTTGTTTATCGAATTTGTTTATGTTTCCTTACTTTTTCAAAGTCACTGTGCATTTGCAATATGTTTCAATGGGCAGGTACCATCACGAATTTGTCATGCTCAAAATTTTTTAGATGTATTTTTTTTTGTTTCTTACTTTTTCAAAGTCACTGTGCATTTGGAATATGTTTTAATGGGCAGGTACCATCACGAATTTGTTTATCGAATTTGTTTATGTTTCCTTACTTTTTCAAAGTCACTGTGCATTTGCAATATGTTTCAATGGGCAGGTACCATCACGAATTTGTCATGCTCAAAATTTTTTAGATGTATTTTTTTTTGTTTCTTACTTTTTCAAAGTCACTGTGCATTTGGAATATGTTTTAATGGGCAGGTACCATCACGAATTTGTTTATCGAATTTGTTTATGTTTCCTTACTTTTTCAAAGTCACTGTGCATTTGCAATATGTTTCAATGGGCAGGTACCATCACGAATTTGTCATGCTCAAAAAATTTTAGATGTATTTTTTTTTGTTTCTTACTTTTTCAAAGTCACTGTGCATTTGGAATATGTTTTAATGGGCAGGTACCATCACGAATTTGTTTATCGAATTTGTTTATGTTTCCTTACTTTTTCAAAGTCACTGTGCATTTGCAATATGTTTCAATGGGCAGGTACCATCACGAATTTGTCATGCTCAAAATTTTTTAGATGTATTTTTTTTTGTTTCCTTACTTTTTCAAAGTCACTGTGCATTTGGAATATGTTTTAATGGGCAGGTACCATCACGAATTTGTTTATCGAATTTGTTTATGTTTCCTTACTTTTTCAAAGTCACTGTGCATTTGCAATATGTTTCAATGGGCAGGTACCATCACGAATTTGTTTATCGAATTTGTTTATGTTTCCTTACTTTTTCAAAGTCACTGTGCATTTGCAATATGTTTCAATGGGCAGGTACCATCACGAATTTGTCATGCTCAAAATTTTTTAGATGTATTTTTTTTGGTTTCTTACTTTTTCAAAGTCACTGTGCATTTGGAATATGTTTTAATGGGCAGGTACCATCACGAATTTGTTTATCGAATTTGTTTATGTTTCCTTACTTTTTCAAAGTCACTGTGCATTTGCAATATGTTTCAATGGGCAGGTACCATCACGAATTTGTCATGCTCAAAAAATTTTAGATGTATTTTTTTTTGTTTCTTACTTTTTCAAAGTCACTGTGCATTTGGAATATGTTTTAATGGGCAGGTACCATCACGAATTTGTTTATCGAATTTGTTTATGTTTCCTTACTTTTTCAAAGTCACTGTGCATTTGCAATATGTTTCAATGGGCAGGTACCATCACGAATTTGTCATGCTCAAAATTTTTTAGATGTATTTTTTTTTGTTTCCTTACTTTTTCAAAGTCACTGTGCATTTGGAATATGTTTTAATGGGCAGGTACCATCACGAATTTGTTTATCGAATTTGTTTATGTTTCCTTACTTTTTCAAAGTCACTGTGCATTTGCAATATGTTTCAATGGGCAGGTACCATCACGAATTTGTTTATCGAATTTGTTTATGTTTCCTTACTTTTTCAAAGTCACTGTGCATTTGCAATATGTTTCAATGGGCAGGTACCATCACGAATTTGTCATGCTCAAAATTTTTTAGATGTATTTTTTTTGGTTTCTTACTTTTTCAAAGTCACTGTGCATTTGGAATATGTTTTAATGGGCAGGTACCATCACGAATTTGTTTATCGAATTTGTTTATGTTTCCTTACTTTTTCAAAGTCACTGTGCATTTGCAATATGTTTCAATGGGCAGGTACCATCACGAATTTGTTTATCGAATTTGTTTATGTTTCCTTACTTTTTCAAAGTCACTGTGCATTTGCAATATGTTTCAATGGGCAGGTACCATCACGAATTTGTCATGCTCAAAATTTTTTAGATGTATTTTTTTTTGTTTCTTACTTTTTCAAAGTCACTGTGCATTTGGAATATGTTTTAATGGGCAGGTACCATCACGAATTTGTTCATCGAATTTGTTTATGTTTCCTTACTTTTTCAAAGTCACTGTGCATTTGCAATATGTTTCAATGGGCAGGTACCATCACGAATTTGTTTATCGAATTTGTTTATGTTTCCTTACTTTTTCAAAGTCACTGTGCATTTGCAATATGTTTCAATGGGCAGGTACCATCACGAATTTGTTTATCGAATTTGTTTATGTTTCCTTACTTTTTCAAAGTCACTGTGCATTTGCAATATGTTTCAATGGGCAGGTACCATCACGAATTTGTCATGCTCAAAAAATTTTAGATGTATTTTTTTTTGTTTCTTACTTTTTCAAAGTCACTGTGCATTTGGAATATGTTTTAATGGGCAGGTACCATCACGAATTTGTCATGCTCAAAAAATTTTAGATGTATTTTTTTTTGTTTCTTACTTTTTCAAAGTCACTGTGCATTTGCAATATGTTTTAATGGGCAGGTACCATCACGAATTTGTCATGCTATAAAAATCCTGCAGGAATGTGAAATTGACTGGCCCGATGAACTCGGGATGGCTTTGCAGTGATTCTGGGTCATCTCAATCGCTCGTTTGGGTTGATTTCAGAATGTCGCTTTTGGTGATGTTTTTTCACTATAGAATCATATTGCAAATGTACAAGAGTCAAGTGGACAAGAGTCCATCAGTCAATTAGATATCATTCTGACCACCAAACTGATACAAACTGACACCAAACCCACTTTTTCCAACTCGTTTAGTAGCCAACTATTACATACTTCAGAGCTGGCCCAAAATTCACAACGCCTTCGGTACAAACCATAAAAAAACCATAAAACACGTAGTTACGTTCTAGCTGCGGGTCCATTTCTTATGTTATGTGTTGGCCTAGCTGAGGCGACCCCGAATCCCAAGTTTCGGCTCGATAGGTCATTTGGTGTCCGAGAAAAACCCTAATTGGTGCTGAAAATCCACTATTTTCCATGACTTGCTACGGGGTCCTTGAATGAGATATCGGACAGAAACGTTGGGGTCTGTCTATATGGGCCGAGACGTTCGCAATGCACCTAGTCTTGCGACTCTGGGACATTTCTAAATGTCGTCATTTTCGTGATGCAAAAATGAATTGAAGTTATTTCAAATGTACGAGGCTGTTTCTCGGTCCGAGAACCGTCTAGAGCCACGTAACTCACCACGCACCATCTACGGGAGGTCTAGAACAGGTTTCTAAAGTTTCGGAACTCTAGGTCCGACGGTTCTTTTTTAGCTCCAACAAAGCTAACTATTGGAGCCACTGTCTGTCTCTACGCACCCCAATACGTCCCTCCATCCAAGTTGTGATTTAGTGCAATTTTTTTTTCCTTTGATTTTTTTTTGGAAAAATGACTGATTTACAGTTCATGGGGGTTGCCTAATCACACATATGAAGTTTTGGAAAGATCAGACTTTTTTAACCCTTCGAAACAGCCCCTGAGACACCAATTATGGCACTTCCGGTTGGCACAGGAAGTTATAAATCAACACATATCCTCATTGGGGTATGCTGTTACAGAATCCTGAGTTTTAAGTCCTTACGTTAAGAATTGACTGATCTACACAGGGTTGAATGCACTATGTCTATCAAACTGCATGCAATGTATGGGTAAACACTTTTAGGGGCATTTTAACCACTTCCGGTTGGTCCAGGAAGCTTAGAATCAACACAGGTAGACCTCATAGTGGCCTGATGGACTGGTACCGAAGACAGGTTCATACGGCATTCATAACCCACATAGGCCTCAGGTTGAAATTAGGGGTGCAGGCAATGTATTCCTATGGGGAGAGATGACACTGTAATCTGTGAGATCAAAAAACACTGTTTTACTGTGAAGGGTTAATGCCACACGGTCAAGGTTAGGCTTGTTGAGATCGGGAGGACCTTAGGAACATTCAAGTGGTGGAATTTTTCTTCTCACCCTAACGGTTCTCTCACTGTCACTCAAAAGCAAATGACATTGTGGTGCAGGCTTCATTTTGGGCCTTCTATTCTAATGGTTGCTGCGCCTAGACCGAGCGAGCTACGGTCAAGCGGGATAGCTCGTTGAACTCAGAACAGTCTGGAGACTATGGTGATGCCATTTTTTGTGTTGATTTCAGAATGCCATTTTGGTGATGGTCCCTCTCCGTTTAAACATATTGCAAATGTACAAAAGTCAACTAGCAAGTCAGTGTCCATCAGTCAATTAGATGTCATTATGACACCAAATGGATATCAATTGACACCAAACCCACTTTTTACTACTCATTTAGTAGCCAACTATCACATATGTCAGCGCAGTCCCATAATTCACAGCGCCTTCAGTTGAAAACCTAATAAAAAGGTAAAACACATAGTTACGTTCTAGCTGCGGGTCCAGTTCGGACATTATGTGAAGTCCTATGTGAGGCGACCCCGAATCCCGAGTTTCGGCTCGATAGGTCATTTGGTGTCCGAGAAAAACCCTAATTGGTGCTGAAAATCCACTATTTTCCATGACTTGCTACGGGGTCCTTGAATGAGCTATCGGACAGAAACGTTGGGGTCTGTCTATATGGGCCGAGACGTTCGCAATGCACCTAGTCTTGCGACTCTGGGACATTTCAAAATGTCGTCATTTTCGTGATGCAAAAATGAATTGAAGTTATTTCAAATGTACGAGGCTGTTTCTCGGTCCGAGAACCGTCTAGAGCCACGTAACTCGCCACGCACCATGGCCCGGAGGTCTAGAACAGGTTTCTAAAGTTTCGGAACTCTAGGTCCGACCGTTCTTTTTTAGCTCCAACAAAGCTAACTATTGCGGCCACTGTCTGTCTCTACGCACCCCAATACGTCCCTCCATCCAAGTTGTGTTTTAGTGCAATTTTTTTTTCCTTTGATTTTTTTTGGGAAAAATGACTGATTTACAGTTCATGGGGGTTGCCTAATCACATATATGAAGTTTTGGACAGATCTGACTTTTTTAACCCTTCGAAACAGCCCCTGAGACACCAATTATGGCACTTCCGGTTGGCACAGGAAGCTATAAATCACCACATGTCTTGATTGACATGGCCACTTACAGAATCCCGAGTTTTAAGTCTTTACGTTAAGAATTGACTGATCTACACAGGGTTGAATGCACCATGTCTATCAAACTGCAGGCAGTGTATGGGTAAACACTTTTAGGGTGATTTGAACCACTTCCGGTTGGTCCAGGAAGCTTAGAATCAACACAGGTAGACCTCATAGTGGCCTGATGGACTGGTACCGAAGACAGGTTCATACGGCATTCATAACCCACATAGGCCTCAGGTTGAATTTTGTGGTGCAGGCTATGTATTCCTATGGGGAGAGATGACACTGTAATCTGTGAGATCAAAAAACACTGTTTTACTGTGAAGGGTTAATGCCACACAGTCAAGGTTAGGCTTGTTCAGATCGGGAGGACCTTAGGAACATTCCTATGGTGGAATTTTTCTTCTCACCCTAACGGTTCTCTCACTGTCACTCAAAAGCAAATGACATTGTGGGGCAGGCTTCATTTTGGGCCTAATATTCTAATGGTTGCTGCGCCTAGACCGAGCGAGCTACGGTCAAGCGGGATAGCTCGTTGAACTCAGCACAGTCTGGAGACTATGGTGATGCCATTTTTTGTGTTGATTTCAGAATGCCATTTTGGTGATGGTCCCTCTCTGTTTAAACATATTGCAAATGTACAAAAGTCAACTAGCAAGTCAGTGTCCATCAGTCAATTAGATGTCATTATGACACCAAACCCACTGTTTCCTACTCATTTAGATGCCAACTATCATATATGTCAGAGCAGTCCCATAATTCACAGCGCCTCTAGTTTAAAACATAATAAAAAGGTAAAACACATAGTTACGTTCTAGCTGCGGGTCCAGTTCGGACATTATGCGAAGTCCTATGTGAGGCGACCCCGAATCCCGAGTTTCGGCTCGATAGGTCATTTGGTGTCCGAGAAAAACCCTAATTGGTGCTGAAAATCCACTTATTTCCATGCCTTGCTACGGGGTCCTTGAACGAGCTATCGGACAG
>NC_143041.1:337500-347500 GCF_057628025.1 Oncorhynchus mykiss
CGGCTTTTGGGTGACCAGGTGCACAAGTTCCATTTGGGTGACCAGGTGCACGCCGGCTTTTGGGTGACCAGGTGCACAAGTTCCATTTGGGTGACCAGGTGCACGCCGGCTTTTGGGTGACCAGGTGCACATGGTCCTTTGGGTGACCAGGTGCACGCCGGCCTTTGGGTGACCAGGTGCACACGGTTCTTTTGGGTGACCAGGTGCACATGGTCCTTTGGGTGACCAGGTGCACGCCGGCCTTTGGGTGACCAGGTGCACATGGTCCTTTTGGGTGACCAGGTGCACATGGTCCTTTGGGTGACCAGGTGCACGCCGGCCTTTGGGTGACCAGGTGCACACGGTTCTTTTGGGTGACCAGGTGCACATGGTCCTTTGGGTGACCAGGTGCACATGGTCCTTTGGGTGACCAGGTGCACATGGTCCTTTTGGGTGACCAGGTGCACGCCGGCCTTTGGGTGACCAGGTGCACGCCGGCCTTTGGGTGACCAGGTGCACACGGTTCTTTTGGGTGACCAGGTGCACATGGTCCTTTTGGGTGACCAGGTGCACGCCGGCCTTTGGGTGACCAGGTGCACGCCGGCCTTTGGGTGACCAGGTGCACACGGTTCTTTTGGGTGACCAGGTGCACATGGTCCTTTGGGTGACCAGGTGCACGCCGGCCTTTGGGTGACCAGGTGCACATGGTCCTTTTGGGTGACCAGGTGCACATGGTCCTTTGGGTGACCAGGTGCACGCCGGCCTTTGGGTGACCAGGTGCACACGGTTCTTTTGGGTGACCAGGTGCACGCCGGCCTTTGGGTGACCAGGTGCACATGGTCCTTTTGGGTGACCAGGTGCACATGGTCCTTTTGGGTGACCAGGTGCACATGGTCCTTTGGGTGACCAGGTGCACGCCGGCCTTTGGGTGACCAGGTGCACACGGTTCTTTTGGGTGACCAGGTGCACATGGTCCTTTGGGTGACCAGGTGCACGCCGGTCTTTGGGTGACCAGGTGCACAAGTTCCATTTGGGTGACCAGGTGCACAAGTTCCATTTGGGTGACCAGGTGCACGCGGTTCATAACAGCGCGGTTATCTGCTTTAATGTCCGAGGAGGGGTGCTTAAGTGTGGGTGCCCTGGTTCACCTGGTATGCGAGGTTGTGGAGGTGGGGGGGGTCCCCTGCTGGTATCATCCCCGAAATAGAGGGGTGATACCCGGGTGGTGAGTAAGGGCCGACAAGCCTGGAGGTCAATAGCTCCAGGGGGTAAGCTCTACTGTCATGTCCGTAAATAGAGTGGTGTTACCCGGGTTTTGAACCATATTTTAATTTTTGGGTTACCAGATGCACACGGGTCTTTTGGAAAACAATCACAATCTGCATCCATCGTAATATCTTAAACTGTATATAAAGCACCTAAGGACGGGCCTGACCGAGAGAGGGCCGTAGTAGGGTACTCCCCTAGCGGGCTATATCAATAGAATGACCGGTAAAATGATTTAAAACAGTTTTACAATTTTTGGGTTACCAGATGCACACGGGTCTTTTGGAAAACAATCACAATCTGCATCCATCGTAATATTTAAAACTGTCCATAAAGCACTGAAGGACGGGCCTGACCGAGAGAGGGCTGTAGTAGGGTACTCCCCTAGCGGGCTATATCAATAGAATGACCGGTAAAATGATTTAAAACAGTTTTATAATTTTTGGGTTACCAGATACACACGGGTCTTTTGGAAAACAATCACAATCTGCATCCATCGTAATATATGAAACTGTATATAAAGCACTGAAGGACGGCCCCGACCGAGACAGGGCCTTAGTGGGGTGCTCCCATAGCGGGGAACAATGAGAGGGGTGCCTTTAAATTCATTTTGAACCATATTTGAAATTTTGGGTTACCAGATGCACGTTTTCAATCACCAGTTGCACGGAGGATTAATAGCAATCTGCATCCATCGCGATTTCTTAAAGTGTCTATAAAGCACTCAGGACGGCCCCGACCGAGACAGGGCCTTAGTGGGGTGCTCCCATAGCGGGGAACAATGAGAGGGGTGCCTTTAAATTCATTTTGAACCATATTTGAAATTTTGGGTTACCAGATGCACGTTTTCAATCACCAGTTGCACGGAGGATTAATAGCAATCTGCATCCATCGTGATTTCTTAAAGTGTCTAAAAAGCACCCAAGGACGGCCCTGACAGAGAGAGGGCCGTAGTGGGGCACTCCCCTAGCGGGCTATATCAATAGAATGACGGGTAAAAGTATTTAAAACCGTTTTATAATTTTTGGGTTACCAGATGCACGTTTTCAATCACCAGGTGCACGGAGGAAAATGAGCATTTGCATCCATAGTCATGTCTTAAACCGTCCATAAAGCACTCTTGGCCGGCCCCGGCAGAGAGAGAAAGAGATGGTGAAAAAAAAAAAAAAAATCATCATCAGACCTTCCATAAATAATTCGGGCCGGCCCCCATTGCTAAAGGTCCGTAGTAGGGTGCGCCATAAGCGGACATGAATAGATGGAACACCGCTAACCGCATAGAGAACCGTGTTTTGGGTGACCAGGTGCACGTTTTCAATCACCAGTTGCACATTTTCAATCACCAGTTGCACGGAGGATTAATAGCAATCTGCATCCATCGCGATTTCTTAAAGTGTCTATAAAGCACTCAGGACGGCCCCGACCGAGACAGGGCCTTAGTGGGGTGCTCCCATAGCGGGGAACAATGAGAGGGGTGCCTTTAAATTCATTTTGAACCATATTTGAAATTTTGGGTTACCAGATGCACGTTTTCAATCACCAGTTGCACGGAGGATTAATAGCAATCTGCATCCATCGTGATTTCTTAAAGTGTCTAAAAAGCACCCAAGGACGGCCCTGACAGAGAGAGGGCCGTAGTGGGGCACTCCCCTAGCGGGCTATATCAATAGAATGACGGGTAAAAGTATTTAAAACCGTTTTATAATTTTTGGGTTACCAGATGCACGTTTTCAATCACCAGGTGCACGGAGGAAAATGAGCATTTGCATCCATAGTCATGTCTTAAACCGTCCATAAAGCACTCTTGGCCGGCCCCGGCAGAGAGAGAAAGAGATGGTGAAAAAAAAAAAAAAAATCATCATCAGACCTTCCATAAATAATTCGGGCCGGCCCCCATTGCTAAAGGTCCGTAGTAGGGTGCGCCATAAGCGGACATGAATAGATGGAACACCGCTAACCGCATAGAGAACCGTGTTTTGGGTGACCAGGTGCACGTTTTCAATCACCAGTTGCACATTTTCAATCACCAGTTGCACGGAGGATTAATAGCAATCTGCATCCATCGCGATTTCTTAAAGTGTCTATAAAGCACTCAGGACGGCCCCGACCGAGACAGGGCCTTAGTGGGGTGCTCCCATAGCGGGGAACAATGAGAGGGGTGCCTTTAAATTCATTTTGAACCATATTTGAAATTTTGGGTTACCAGATGCACGTTTTCAATCACCAGTTGCACGGAGGATTAATAGCAATCTGCATCCATCGTGATTTCTTAAAGTGTCTAAAAAGCACCCAAGGACGGCCCTGACAGAGAGAGGGCCGTAGTGGGGCACTCCCCTAGCGGGCTATATCAATAGAATGACGGGTAAAAGTATTTAAAACCGTTTTATAATTTTTGGGTTACCAGATGCACGTTTTCAATCACCAGGTGCACGGAGGAAAATGAGCATTTGCATCCATAGTCATGTCTTAAACCGTCCATAAAGCACTCTTGGCCGGCCCCGGCAGAGAGAGAAAGAGATGGTGAAAAAAAAAAAAAATTCATCATCAGACCTTCCATAAATAATTCGGGCCGGCCCCCATTGCTAAAGGTCCGTAGTAGGGTGCGCCATAAGCGGACATGAATAGATGGAACACCGCTAACCGCATAGAGAACCGTGTTTTGGGTGACCAGGTGCACGTTTTCAATCACCAGTTGCACATTTTCAATCACCAGTTGCACGGAGGATTAATAGCAATCTGCATCCATCGCGATTTCTTAAAGTGTCTATAAAGCACTCAGGACGGCCCCGACCGAGACAGGGCCTTAGTGGGGTGCTCCCATAGCGGGGAACAATGAGAGGGGTGCCTTTAAATTCATTTTGAACCATATTTGAAATTTTGGGTTACCAGATGCACGTTTTCAATCACCAGTTGCACGGAGGATTAATAGCAATCTGCATCCATCGTGATTTCTTAAAGTGTCTAAAAAGCACCCAAGGACGGCCCTGACAGAGAGAGGGCCGTAGTGGGGCACTCCCCTAGCGGGCTATATCAATAGAATGACGGGTAAAAGTATTTAAAACCGTTTTATAATTTTTGGGTTACCAGATGCACGTTTTCAATCACCAGGTGCACGGAGGAAAATGAGCATTTGCATCCATAGTCATGTCTTAAACCGTCCATAAAGCACTCTTGGCCGGCCCCGGCAGAGAGAGAAAGAGATGGTGAAAAAAAAAAAAAAAATCATCATCAGACCTTCCATAAATAATTCGGGCCGGCCCCCATTGCTAAAGGTCCGTAGTAGGGTGCGCCATAAGCGGACATGAATAGATGGAACACCGCTAACCGCATAGAGAACCGTGTTTTGGGTGACCAGGTGCACGTTTTCAATCACCAGTTGCACATTTTCAATCACCAGTTGCACGGAGGATTAATAGCAATCTGCATCCATCGCGATTTCTTAAAGTGTCTATAAAGCACTCAGGACGGCCCCGACCGAGACAGGGCCTTAGTGGGGTGCTCCCATAGCGGGGAACAATGAGAGGGGTGCCTTTAAATTCATTTTGAACCATATTTGAAATTTTGGGTTACCAGATGCACGTTTTCAATCACCAGTTGCACGGAGGATTAATAGCAATCTGCATCCATCGTGATTTCTTAAAGTGTCTAAAAAGCACCCAAGGACGGCCCTGACAGAGAGAGGGCCGTAGTGGGGCACTCCCCTAGCGGGCTATATCAATAGAATGACGGGTAAAAGTATTTAAAACCGTTTTATAATTTTTGGGTTACCAGATGCACGTTTTCAATCACCAGGTGCACGGAGGAAAATGAGCATTTGCATCCATAGTCATGTCTTAAACCGTCCATAAAGCACTCTTGGCCGGCCCCGGCAGAGAGAGAAAGAGATGGTGAAAAAAAAAAAAAAAATCATCATCAGACCTTCCATAAATAATTCGGGCCGGCCCCCATTGCTAAAGGTCCGTAGTAGGGTGCGCCATAAGCGGACATGAATAGATGGAACACCGCTAACCGCATAGAGAACCGTGTTTTGGGTGACCAGGTGCACGTTTTCAATCACCAGTTGCACATTTTCAATCACCAGTTGCACGGAGGATTAATAGCAATCTGCATCCATCGCGATTTCTTAAAGTGTCTATAAAGCACTCAGGACGGCCCCGACCGAGACAGGGCCTTAGTGGGGTGCTCCCATAGCGGGGAACAATGAGAGGGGTGCCTTTAAATTCATTTTGAACCATATTTGAAATTTTGGGTTACCAGATGCACGTTTTCAATCACCAGTTGCACGGAGGATTAATAGCAATCTGCATCCATCGTGATTTCTTAAAGTGTCTAAAAAGCACCCAAGGACGGCCCTGACAGAGAGAGGGCCGTAGTGGGGCACTCCCCTAGCGGGCTATATCAATAGAATGACGGGTAAAAGTATTTAAAACCGTTTTATAATTTTTGGGTTACCAGATGCACGTTTTCAATCACCAGGTGCACGGAGGAAAATGAGCATTTGCATCCATAGTCATGTCTTAAACCGTCCATAAAGCACTCTTGGCCGGCCCCGGCAGAGAGAGAAAGAGATGGTGAAAAAAAAAAAAAAAATCATCATCAGACCTTCCATAAATAATTCGGGCCGGCCCCCATTGCTAAAGGTCCGTAGTAGGGTGCGCCATAAGCGGACATGAATAGATGGAACACCGCTAACCGCATAGAGAACCGTGTTTTGGGTGACCAGGTGCACGTTTTCAATCACCAGTTGCACATTTTCAATCACCAGTTGCACGGAGGATTAATAGCAATCTGCATCCATCGCGATTTCTTAAAGTGTCTATAAAGCACTCAGGACGGCCCCGACCGAGACAGGGCCTTAGTGGGGTGCTCCCATAGCGGGGAACAATGAGAGGGGTGCCTTTAAATTCATTTTGAACCATATTTGAAATTTTGGGTTACCAGATGCACGTTTTCAATCACCAGTTGCACGGAGGATTAATAGCAATCTGCATCCATCGTGATTTCTTAAAGTGTCTAAAAAGCACCCAAGGACGGCCCTGACAGAGAGAGGGCCGTAGTGGGGCACTCCCCTAGCGGGCTATATCAATAGAATGACGGGTAAAAGTATTTAAAACCGTTTTATAATTTTTGGGTTACCAGATGCACGTTTTCAATCACCAGGTGCACGGAGGAAAATGAGCATTTGCATCCATAGTCATGTCTTAAACCGTCCATAAAGCACTCTTGGCCGGCCCCGGCAGAGAGAGAAAGAGATGGTGAAAAAAAAAAAAAAAATCATCATCAGACCTTCCATAAATAATTCGGGCCGGCCCCCATTGCTAAAGGTCCGTAGTAGGGTGCGCCATAAGCGGACATGAATAGATGGAACACCGCTAACCGCATAGAGAACCGTGTTTTGGGTGACCAGGTGCACGTTTTCAATCACCAGTTGCACATTTTCAATCACCAGTTGCACGGAGGATTAATAGCAATCTGCATCCATCGCGATTTCTTAAAGTGTCTATAAAGCACTCAGGACGGCCCCGACCGAGACAGGGCCTTAGTGGGGTGCTCCCATAGCGGGGAACAATGAGAGGGGTGCCTTTAAATTCATTTTGAACCATATTTGAAATTTTGGGTTACCAGATGCACGTTTTCAATCACCAGTTGCACGGAGGATTAATAGCAATCTGCATCCATCGTGATTTCTTAAAGTGTCTAAAAAGCACCCAAGGACGGCCCTGACAGAGAGAGGGCCGTAGTGGGGCACTCCCCTAGCGGGCTATATCAATAGAATGACGGGTAAAAGTATTTAAAACCGTTTTATAATTTTTGGGTTACCAGATGCACGTTTTCAATCACCAGGTGCACGGAGGAAAATGAGCATTTGCATCCATAGTCATGTCTTAAACCGTCCATAAAGCACTCTTGGCCGGCCCCGGCAGAGAGAGAAAGAGATGGTGAAAAAAAAAAAAAATTCATCATCAGACCTTCCATAAATAATTCGGGCCGGCCCCCATTGCTAAAGGTCCGTAGTAGGGTGCGCCATAAGCGGACATGAATAGATGGAACACCGCTAACCGCATAGAGAACCGTGTTTTGGGTGACCAGGTGCACGTTTTCAATCACCAGTTGCACATTTTCAATCACCAGTTGCACGGAGGATTAATAGCAATCTGCATCCATCGCGATTTCTTAAAGTGTCTATAAAGCACTCAGGACGGCCCCGACCGAGACAGGGCCTTAGTGGGGTGCTCCCATAGCGGGGAACAATGAGAGGGGTGCCTTTAAATTCATTTTGAACCATATTTGAAATTTTGGGTTACCAGATGCACGTTTTCAATCACCAGTTGCACGGAGGATTAATAGCAATCTGCATCCATCGTGATTTCTTAAAGTGTCTAAAAAGCACCCAAGGACGGCCCTGACAGAGAGAGGGCCGTAGTGGGGCACTCCCCTAGCGGGCTATATCAATAGAATGACGGGTAAAAGTATTTAAAACCGTTTTATAATTTTTGGGTTACCAGATGCACGTTTTCAATCACCAGGTGCACGGAGGAAAATGAGCATTTGCATCCATAGTCATGTCTTAAACCGTCCATAAAGCACTCTTGGCCGGCCCCGGCAGAGAGAGAAAGAGATGGTGGAAAAAAAAAAAAATCATCATCAGACCTTCCATAAATAATTCGGGCCGGCCCCCATTGCTAAAGGTCCGTAGTAGGGTGCGCCATAAGCGGACATGAATAGATGGAACACCGCTAACCGCATAGAGAACCGTGTTTTGGGTGACCAGGTGCACGTTTTCAATCACCAGTTGCACATTTTCAATCACCAGTTGCACGGAGGATTAATAGCAATCTGCATCCATCGCGATTTCTTAAAGTGTCTATAAAGCACTCAGGACGGCCCCGACCGAGACAGGGCCTTAGTGGGGTGCTCCCATAGCGGGGAACAATGAGAGGGGTGCCTTTAAATTCATTTTGAACCATATTTGAAATTTTGGGTTACCAGATGCACGTTTTCAATCACCAGTTGCACGGAGGATTAATAGCAATCTGCATCCATCGTGATTTCTTAAAGTGTCTAAAAAGCACCCAAGGACGGCCCTGACAGAGAGAGGGCCGTAGTGGGGCACTCCCCTAGCGGGCTATATCAATAGAATGACGGGTAAAAGTATTTAAAACCGTTTTATAATTTTTGGGTTACCAGATGCACGTTTTCAATCACCAGGTGCACGGAGGAAAATGAGCATTTGCATCCATAGTCATGTCTTAAACCGTCCATAAAGCACTCTTGGCCGGCCCCGGCAGAGAGAGAAAGAGATGGTGGAAAAAAAAAAAAATCATCATCAGACCTTCCATAAATAATTCGGGCCGGCCCCCATTGCTAAAGGTCCGTAGTAGGGTGCGCCATAAGCGGACATGAATAGATGGAACACCGCTAACCGCATAGAGAACCGTGTTTTGGGTGACCAGGTGCACGTTTTCAATCACCAGTTGCACATTTTCAATCACCAGTTGCACGGAGGATTAATAGCAATCTGCATCCATCGCGATTTCTTAAAGTGTCTATAAAGCACTCAGGACGGCCCCGACCGAGACAGGGCCTTAGTGGGGTGCTCCCATAGCGGGGAACAATGAGAGGGGTGCCTTTAAATTCATTTTGAACCATATTTGAAATTTTGGGTTACCAGATGCACGTTTTCAATCACCAGTTGCACGGAGGATTAATAGCAATCTGCATCCATCGTGATTTCTTAAAGTGTCTAAAAAGCACCCAAGGACGGCCCTGACAGAGAGAGGGCCGTAGTGGGGCACTCCCCTAGCGGGCTATATCAATAGAATGACGGGTAAAAGTATTTAAAACCGTTTTATAATTTTTGGGTTACCAGATGCACGTTTTCAATCACCAGGTGCACGGAGGAAAATGAGCATTTGCATCCATAGTCATGTCTTAAACCGTCCATAAAGCACTCTTGGCCGGCCCCGGCAGAGAGAGAAAGAGATGGTGGAAAAAAAAAAAAATCATCATCAGACCTTCCATAAATAATTCGGGCCGGCCCCCATTGCTAAAGGTCCGTAGTAGGGTGCGCCATAAGCGGACATGAATAGATGGAACACCGCTAACCGCATAGAGAACCGTGTTTTGGGTGACCAGGTGCACGTTTTCAATCACCAGTTGCACATTTTCAATCACCAGTTGCACGGAGGATTAATAGCAATCTGCATCCATCGCGATTTCTTAAAGTGTCTATAAAGCACTCAGGACGGCCCCGACCGAGACAGGGCCTTAGTGGGGTGCTCCCATAGCGGGGAACAATGAGAGGGGTGCCTTTAAATTCATTTTGAACCATATTTGAAATTTTGGGTTACCAGATGCACGTTTTCAATCACCAGTTGCACGGAGGATTAATAGCAATCTGCATCCATCGTGATTTCTTAAAGTGTCTAAAAAGCACCCAAGGACGGCCCCGACCGAGACAGGGCCTTAGTGGGGTGCTCCCATAGCGGGGAACAATGAGAGGGGTGCCTTTAAATTCATTTTGAACCATATTTGAAATTTTGGGTTACCAGATGCACGTTTTCAATCACCAGTTGCACGGAGGATTAATAGCAATCTGCATCCATCGTGATTTCTTAAAGTGTCTAAAAAGCACCCAAGGACGGCCCTGACAGAGAGAGGGCCGTAGTGGGGCACTCCCCTAGCGGGCTATATCAATAGAATGACGGGTAAAAGTATTTAAAACCGTTTTATAATTTTTGGGTTACCAGATGCA
>NC_143041.1:360000-369482 GCF_057628025.1 Oncorhynchus mykiss
CCAGGTGCACAAGTTCCATTTGGGTGACCAGGTGCACAAGTTCCATTTGGGTGACCAGGTGCACGCGGTTCATAACAGCGCGGTTATCTGCTTTAATGTCCGAGGAGGGGTGCTTAAGTGTGGGTGCCCTGGTTCACCTGGTATGCGAGGTTGTGGAGGTGGGGGGGGTCCCCTGCTGGTATCATCCCCGAAATAGAGGGGTGATACCCGGGTGGTGAGTAAGGGCCGACAAGCCTGGAGGTCAATAGCTCCAGGGGGTAAGCTCTACTGTCATGTCCGTAAATAGAGTGGTGTTACCCGGGTTTTGAACCATATTTTAATTTTTGGGTTACCAGATGCACACGGGTCTTTTGGAAAACAATCACAATCTGCATCCATCGTAATATCTTAAACTGTATATAAAGCACCTAAGGACGGGCCTGACCGAGAGAGGGCCGTAGTAGGGTACTCCCCTAGCGGGCTATATCAATAGAATGACCGGTAAAATGATTTAAAACAGTTTTACAATTTTTGGGTTACCAGATGCACACGGGTCTTTTGGAAAACAATCACAATCTGCATCCATCGTAATATTTAAAACTGTCCATAAAGCACTGAAGGACGGGCCTGACCGAGAGAGGGCTGTAGTAGGGTACTCCCCTAGCGGGCTATATCAATAGAATGACCGGTAAAATGATTTAAAACAGTTTTATAATTTTTGGGTTACCAGATACACACGGGTCTTTTGGAAAACAATCACAATCTGCATCCATCGTAATATATGAAACTGTATATAAAGCACTGAAGGACGGCCCCGACCGAGACAGGGCCTTAGTGGGGTGCTCCCATAGCGGGGAACAATGAGAGGGGTGCCTTTAAATTCATTTTGAACCATATTTGAAATTTTGGGTTACCAGATGCACGTTTTCAATCACCAGTTGCACGGAGGATTAATAGCAATCTGCATCCATCGCGATTTCTTAAAGTGTCTATAAAGCACTCAGGACGGCCCCGACCGAGACAGGGCCTTAGTGGGGTGCTCCCATAGCGGGGAACAATGAGAGGGGTGCCTTTAAATTCATTTTGAACCATATTTGAAATTTTGGGTTACCAGATGCACGTTTTCAATCACCAGTTGCACGGAGGATTAATAGCAATCTGCATCCATCGTGATTTCTTAAAGTGTCTAAAAAGCACCCAAGGACGGCCCCGACCGAGACAGGGCCTTAGTGGGGTGCTCCCATAGCGGGGAACAATGAGAGGGGTGCCTTTAAATTCATTTTGAACCATATTTGAAATTTTGGGTTACCAGATGCACGTTTTCAATCACCAGTTGCACGGAGGATTAATAGCAATCTGCATCCATCGTGATTTCTTAAAGTGTCTAAAAAGCACCCAAGGACGGCCCTGACAGAGAGAGGGCCGTAGTGGGGCACTCCCCTAGCGGGCTATATCAATAGAATGACGGGTAAAAGTATTTAAAACCGTTTTATAATTTTTGGGTTACCAGATGCACGTTTTCAATCACCAGGTGCACGGAGGAAAATGAGCATTTGCATCCATAGTCATGTCTTAAACCGTCCATAAAGCACTCTTGGCCGGCCCCGGCAGAGAGAGAAAGAGATGGTGGAAAAAAAAAAAAATCATCATCAGACCTTCCATAAATAATTCGGGCCGGCCCCCATTGCTAAAGGTCCGTAGTAGGGTGCGCCATAAGCGGACATGAATAGATGGAACACCGCTAACCGCATAGAGAACCGTGTTTTGGGTGACCAGGTGCACGTTTTCAATCACCAGTTGCACATTTTCAATCACCAGTTGCACGGAGGATTAATAGCAATCTGCATCCATCGCGATTTCTTAAAGTGTCTATAAAGCACTCAGGACGGCCCCGACCGAGACAGGGCCTTAGTGGGGTGCTCCCATAGCGGGGAACAATGAGAGGGGTGCCTTTAAATTCATTTTGAACCATATTTGAAATTTTGGGTTACCAGATGCACGTTTTCAATCACCAGTTGCACGGAGGATTAATAGCAATCTGCATCCATCGTGATTTCTTAAAGTGTCTAAAAAGCACCCAAGGACGGCCCCGACCGAGACAGGGCCTTAGTGGGGTGCTCCCATAGCGGGGAACAATGAGAGGGGTGCCTTTAAATTCATTTTGAACCATATTTGAAATTTTGGGTTACCAGATGCACGTTTTCAATCACCAGTTGCACGGAGGATTAATAGCAATCTGCATCCATCGTGATTTCTTAAAGTGTCTAAAAAGCACCCAAGGACGGCCCTGACAGAGAGAGGGCCGTAGTGGGGCACTCCCCTAGCGGGCTATATCAATAGAATGACGGGTAAAAGTATTTAAAACCGTTTTATAATTTTTGGGTTACCAGATGCACGTTTTCAATCACCAGGTGCACGGAGGAAAATGAGCATTTGCATCCATAGTCATGTCTTAAACCGTCCATAAAGCACTCTTGGCCGGCCCCGGCAGAGAGAGAAAGAGATGGTGGAAAAAAAAAAAAATCATCATCAGACCTTCCATAAATAATTCGGGCCGGCCCCCATTGCTAAAGGTCCGTAGTAGGGTGCGCCATAAGCGGACATGAATAGATGGAACACCGCTAACCGCATAGAGAACCGTGTTTTGGGTGACCAGGTGCACGTTTTCAATCACCAGTTGCACATTTTCAATCACCAGTTGCACGGAGGATTAATAGCAATCTGCATCCATCGCGATTTCTTAAAGTGTCTATAAAGCACTCAGGACGGCCCCGACCGAGACAGGGCCTTAGTGGGGTGCTCCCATAGCGGGGAACAATGAGAGGGGTGCCTTTAAATTCATTTTGAACCATATTTGAAATTTTGGGTTACCAGATGCACGTTTTCAATCACCAGTTGCACGGAGGATTAATAGCAATCTGCATCCATCGTGATTTCTTAAAGTGTCTAAAAAGCACCCAAGGACGGCCCCGACCGAGACAGGGCCTTAGTGGGGTGCTCCCATAGCGGGGAACAATGAGAGGGGTGCCTTTAAATTCATTTTGAACCATATTTGAAATTTTGGGTTACCAGATGCACGTTTTCAATCACCAGTTGCACGGAGGATTAATAGCAATCTGCATCCATCGTGATTTCTTAAAGTGTCTAAAAAGCACCCAAGGACGGCCCCGACCGAGACAGGGCCTTAGTGGGGTGCTCCCATAGCGGGGAACAATGAGAGGGGTGCCTTTAAATTCATTTTGAACCATATTTGAAATTTTGGGTTACCAGATGCACGTTTTCAATCACCAGTTGCACGGAGGATTAATAGCAATCTGCATCCATCGTGATTTCTTAAAGTGTCTAAAAAGCACCCAAGGACGGCCCTGACAGAGAGAGGGCCGTAGTGGGGCACTCCCCTAGCGGGCTATATCAATAGAATGACGGGTAAAAGTATTTAAAACCGTTTTATAATTTTTGGGTTACCAGATGCACGTTTTCAATCACCAGGTGCACGGAGGAAAATGAGCATTTGCATCCATAGTCATGTCTTAAACCGTCCATAAAGCACTCTTGGCCGGCCCCGGCAGAGAGAGAAAGAGATGGTGGAAAAAAAAAAAAATCATCATCAGACCTTCCATAAATAATTCGGGCCGGCCCCCATTGCTAAAGGTCCGTAGTAGGGTGCGCCATAAGCGGACATGAATAGATGGAACACCGCTAACCGCATAGAGAACCGTGTTTTGGGTGACCAGGTGCACGTTTTCAATCACCAGTTGCACATTTTCAATCACCAGTTGCACGGAGGATTAATAGCAATCTGCATCCATCGCGATTTCTTAAAGTGTCTATAAAGCACTCAGGACGGCCCCGACCGAGACAGGGCCTTAGTGGGGTGCTCCCATAGCGGGGAACAATGAGAGGGGTGCCTTTAAATTCATTTTGAACCATATTTGAAATTTTGGGTTACCAGATGCACGTTTTCAATCACCAGTTGCACGGAGGATTAATAGCAATCTGCATCCATCGTGATTTCTTAAAGTGTCTAAAAAGCACCCAAGGACGGCCCCGACCGAGACAGGGCCTTAGTGGGGTGCTCCCATAGCGGGGAACAATGAGAGGGGTGCCTTTAAATTCATTTTGAACCATATTTGAAATTTTGGGTTACCAGATGCACGTTTTCAATCACCAGTTGCACGGAGGATTAATAGCAATCTGCATCCATCGTGATTTCTTAAAGTGTCTAAAAAGCACCCAAGGACGGCCCTGACAGAGAGAGGGCCGTAGTGGGGCACTCCCCTAGCGGGCTATATCAATAGAATGACGGGTAAAAGTATTTAAAACCGTTTTATAATTTTTGGGTTACCAGATGCACGTTTTCAATCACCAGGTGCACGGAGGAAAATGAGCATTTGCATCCATAGTCATGTCTTAAACCGTCCATAAAGCACTCTTGGCCGGCCCCGGCAGAGAGAGAAAGAGATGGTGGAAAAAAAAAAAAATCATCATCAGACCTTCCATAAATAATTCGGGCCGGCCCCCATTGCTAAAGGTCCGTAGTAGGGTGCGCCATAAGCGGACATGAATAGATGGAACACCGCTAACCGCATAGAGAACCGTGTTTTGGGTGACCAGGTGCACGTTTTCAATCACCAGTTGCACATTTTCAATCACCAGTTGCACGGAGGATTAATAGCAATCTGCATCCATCGCGATTTCTTAAAGTGTCTATAAAGCACTCAGGACGGCCCCGACCGAGACAGGGCCTTAGTGGGGTGCTCCCATAGCGGGGAACAATGAGAGGGGTGCCTTTAAATTCATTTTGAACCATATTTGAAATTTTGGGTTACCAGATGCACGTTTTCAATCACCAGTTGCACGGAGGATTAATAGCAATCTGCATCCATCGTGATTTCTTAAAGTGTCTAAAAAGCACCCAAGGACGGCCCCGACCGAGACAGGGCCTTAGTGGGGTGCTCCCATAGCGGGGAACAATGAGAGGGGTGCCTTTAAATTCATTTTGAACCATATTTGAAATTTTGGGTTACCAGATGCACGTTTTCAATCACCAGTTGCACGGAGGATTAATAGCAATCTGCATCCATCGTGATTTCTTAAAGTGTCTAAAAAGCACCCAAGGACGGCCCTGACAGAGAGAGGGCCGTAGTGGGGCACTCCCCTAGCGGGCTATATCAATAGAATGACGGGTAAAAGTATTTAAAACCGTTTTATAATTTTTGGGTTACCAGATGCACGTTTTCAATCACCAGGTGCACGGAGGAAAATGAGCATTTGCATCCATAGTCATGTCTTAAACCGTCCATAAAGCACTCTTGGCCGGCCCCGGCAGAGAGAGAAAGAGATGGTGGAAAAAAAAAAAAATCATCATCAGACCTTCCATAAATAATTCGGGCCGGCCCCCATTGCTAAAGGTCCGTAGTAGGGTGCGCCATAAGCGGACATGAATAGATGGAACACCGCTAACCGCATAGAGAACCGTGTTTTGGGTGACCAGGTGCACGTTTTCAATCACCAGTTGCACATTTTCAATCACCAGTTGCACGGAGGATTAATAGCAATCTGCATCCATCGCGATTTCTTAAAGTGTCTATAAAGCACTCAGGACGGCCCCGACCGAGACAGGGCCTTAGTGGGGTGCTCCCATAGCGGGGAACAATGAGAGGGGTGCCTTTAAATTCATTTTGAACCATATTTGAAATTTTGGGTTACCAGATGCACGTTTTCAATCACCAGTTGCACGGAGGATTAATAGCAATCTGCATCCATCGTGATTTCTTAAAGTGTCTAAAAAGCACCCAAGGACGGCCCCGACCGAGACAGGGCCTTAGTGGGGTGCTCCCATAGCGGGGAACAATGAGAGGGGTGCCTTTAAATTCATTTTGAACCATATTTGAAATTTTGGGTTACCAGATGCACGTTTTCAATCACCAGTTGCACGGAGGATTAATAGCAATCTGCATCCATCGTGATTTCTTAAAGTGTCTAAAAAGCACCCAAGGACGGCCCCGACCGAGACAGGGCCTTAGTGGGGTGCTCCCATAGCGGGGAACAATGAGAGGGGTGCCTTTAAATTCATTTTGAACCATATTTGAAATTTTGGGTTACCAGATGCACGTTTTCAATCACCAGTTGCACGGAGGATTAATAGCAATCTGCATCCATCGTGATTTCTTAAAGTGTCTAAAAAGCACCCAAGGACGGCCCTGACAGAGAGAGGGCCGTAGTGGGGCACTCCCCTAGCGGGCTATATCAATAGAATGACGGGTAAAAGTATTTAAAACCGTTTTATAATTTTTGGGTTACCAGATGCACGTTTTCAATCACCAGGTGCACGGAGGAAAATGAGCATTTGCATCCATAGTCATGTCTTAAACCGTCCATAAAGCACTCTTGGCCGGCCCCGGCAGAGAGAGAAAGAGATGGTGGAAAAAAAAAAAAATCATCATCAGACCTTCCATAAATAATTCGGGCCGGCCCCCATTGCTAAAGGTCCGTAGTAGGGTGCGCCATAAGCGGACATGAATAGATGGAACACCGCTAACCGCATAGAGAACCGTGTTTTGGGTGACCAGGTGCACGTTTTCAATCACCAGTTGCACATTTTCAATCACCAGTTGCACGGAGGATTAATAGCAATCTGCATCCATCGCGATTTCTTAAAGTGTCTATAAAGCACTCAGGACGGCCCCGACCGAGACAGGGCCTTAGTGGGGTGCTCCCATAGCGGGGAACAATGAGAGGGGTGCCTTTAAATTCATTTTGAACCATATTTGAAATTTTGGGTTACCAGATGCACGTTTTCAATCACCAGTTGCACGGAGGATTAATAGCAATCTGCATCCATCGTGATTTCTTAAAGTGTCTAAAAAGCACCCAAGGACGGCCCTGACAGAGAGAGGGCCGTAGTGGGGCACTCCCCTAGCGGGCTATATCAATAGAATGACGGGTAAAAGTATTTAAAACCGTTTTATAATTTTTGGGTTACCAGATGCACGTTTTCAATCACCAGGTGCACGGAGGAAAATGAGCATTTGCATCCATAGTCATGTCTTAAACCGTCCATAAAGCACTCTTGGCCGGCCCCGGCAGAGAGAGAAAGAGATGGTGGAAAAAAAAAAAAATCATCATCAGACCTTCCATAAATAATTCGGGCCGGCCCCCATTGCTAAAGGTCCGTAGTAGGGTGCGCCATAAGCGGACATGAATAGATGGAACACCGCTAACCGCATAGAGAACCGTGTTTTGGGTGACCAGGTGCACGTTTTCAATCACCAGTTGCACATTTTCAATCACCAGTTGCACGGAGGATTAATAGCAATCTGCATCCATCGCGATTTCTTAAAGTGTCTATAAAGCACTCAGGACGGCCCCGACCGAGACAGGGCCTTAGTGGGGTGCTCCCATAGCGGGGAACAATGAGAGGGGTGCCTTTAAATTCATTTTGAACCATATTTGAAATTTTGGGTTACCAGATGCACGTTTTCAATCACCAGTTGCACGGAGGATTAATAGCAATCTGCATCCATCGTGATTTCTTAAAGTGTCTAAAAAGCACCCAAGGACGGCCCCGACCGAGACAGGGCCTTAGTGGGGTGCTCCCATAGCGGGGAACAATGAGAGGGGTGCCTTTAAATTCATTTTGAACCATATTTGAAATTTTGGGTTACCAGATGCACGTTTTCAATCACCAGTTGCACGGAGGATTAATAGCAATCTGCATCCATCGTGATTTCTTAAAGTGTCTAAAAAGCACCCAAGGACGGCCCTGACAGAGAGAGGGCCGTAGTGGGGCACTCCCCTAGCGGGCTATATCAATAGAATGACGGGTAAAAGTATTTAAAACCGTTTTATAATTTTTGGGTTACCAGATGCACGTTTTCAATCACCAGGTGCACGGAGGAAAATGAGCATTTGCATCCATAGTCATGTCTTAAACCGTCCATAAAGCACTCTTGGCCGGCCCCGGCAGAGAGAGAAAGAGATGGTGGAAAAAAAAAAAAATCATCATCAGACCTTCCATAAATAATTCGGGCCGGCCCCCATTGCTAAAGGTCCGTAGTAGGGTGCGCCATAAGCGGACATGAATAGATGGAACACCGCTAACCGCATAGAGAACCGTGTTTTGGGTGACCAGGTGCACGTTTTCAATCACCAGTTGCACATTTTCAATCACCAGTTGCACGGAGGATTAATAGCAATCTGCATCCATCGCGATTTCTTAAAGTGTCTATAAAGCACTCAGGACGGCCCCGACCGAGACAGGGCCTTAGTGGGGTGCTCCCATAGCGGGGAACAATGAGAGGGGTGCCTTTAAATTCATTTTGAACCATATTTGAAATTTTGGGTTACCAGATGCACGTTTTCAATCACCAGTTGCACGGAGGATTAATAGCAATCTGCATCCATCGTGATTTCTTAAAGTGTCTAAAAAGCACCCAAGGACGGCCCCGACCGAGACAGGGCCTTAGTGGGGTGCTCCCATAGCGGGGAACAATGAGAGGGGTGCCTTTAAATTCATTTTGAACCATATTTGAAATTTTGGGTTACCAGATGCACGTTTTCAATCACCAGTTGCACGGAGGATTAATAGCAATCTGCATCCATCGTGATTTCTTAAAGTGTCTAAAAAGCACCCAAGGACGGCCCTGACAGAGAGAGGGCCGTAGTGGGGCACTCCCCTAGCGGGCTATATCAATAGAATGACGGGTAAAAGTATTTAAAACCGTTTTATAATTTTTGGGTTACCAGATGCACGTTTTCAATCACCAGGTGCACGGAGGAAAATGAGCATTTGCATCCATAGTCATGTTTTAAACCGTCCATAAAGCACTCTTGGCCGGCCCCGGCAGAGAGAGAAAGAGATGGTGAAAAAAAAAAAAAATTCATCATCAGACCTTCCATAAATAATTCGGGCCGGCCCCCATTGCTAAAGGTCCGTAGTAGGGTGCGCCATAAGCGGACATGAATAGATGGAACACCGCTAACCGCATAGAGAACCGTGTTTTGGGTGACCAGGTGCACGTTTTCAATCACCAGTTGCACATTTTCAATCACCAGTTGCACGGAGGATTAATAGCAATCTGCATCCATCGCGATTTCTTAAAGTGTCTATAAAGCACTCAGGACGGCCCCGACCGAGACAGGGCCTTAGTGGGGTGCTCCCATAGCGGGCAACAATGAGAGGGGTGCCTTTAAATTCATTTTGAACCATATTTGAAATTTTGGGTTACCAGATGCACGTTTTCAATCACCAGTTGCACGGAGGATTAATAGCAATCTGCATCCATCGTGATTTCTTAAAGTGTCTAAAAAGCACCCAAGGACGGCCCTGACAGAGAGAGGGCCGTAGTGGGGCACTCCCCTAGCGGGCTATATCAATAGAATGACGGGTAAAAGTATTTAAAACCCTTTTATAATTTTTGGGTTACCAGATGCACGTTTTCAATCACCAGGTGCACGGAGGAAAATGAGCATTTGCATCCATAGTCATGTTTTAAACCGTC
>NC_143041.1:372082-382082 GCF_057628025.1 Oncorhynchus mykiss
TGAAGCCCTGAACCTCACAGGGCTTCTGTGCGCCCCACCATCGGGGGTCAAATTCAACAAAAACGTGATAAATCAAAAAGTACACATCCGATCTTGATGGGGTTTTTTTTGCACGAAAGTGCATAAATAGACGAGCATTTACATTCAATTAAAAACGTTTTTGTATAAAACATTTTAATAGGAAATCGTGTTTCAAGTTTTGGGAAAAAAGTGAATTTCACAGGATGCATAGGTTCCTGTGGATGCGAATTTTTTTTTACATTATGTAATTGTTGCCCATCACGAGAGAGGGTATGAGACGAAATTTGGGACCTCTAGCCCTTCGGGAAGTATTTTTAATCATTTTTTGAAAATTACAGAAATTGGTCGAAAAAATGACAGAGTCCCACTTTTCACAGCCGTGCACCTGGTGATTGAAAACGTGCATCTGGTAACCCAAAAATGCGGTTCTCAATGCGCTTGCCGGTGTTACAGATATACATGTCCGATAATGATGCACCCTACTACGGACCTTTTTCAATGGGGGCCGGCCTGAATTATTTATGGAAGGTATGATTACTTTTTTTTTCTCCGTGCAACTGGTGATTGAAAACGTGCACCTGGTCACCCAAAACACGGTTCTCTATGCGGTTAGCGGTGTTCCCGAGATTCATGTCCGATAATGATGCACCCTACTACGGACCTTTTCAATGGGGGCCGGTCCGAATTATTTATGGAAGGTATGATTTTTTTTTTCTCTCTCCGTGCAACTGGTGATTGAAAACGTGCATCTGGTAACCCAAAACACGGTTCTCTATGCGGTTAGCGGTGTTCCCGAGATTCATGTCCGATAATGATGCACCCTACTACGGACCTTTTCAATGGGGGCCGGTCCGAATTATTTATGGAAGGTATGATTTTTTTTTTTTTTTTCAACACTTTTCCCCTCTTTTTCTCTCTCTGCCGGGGCCGGCCAAGAGTGCTTTATGGACGGTTTAAAACATGACTATGGATGCAAATGCTCATTTTCCTCCGTGCAACTGGTGATTGAAAACGTGCATCTGGTAACCCAAAAATTATAAAACGGTTTTAAATACTTTTACCCGTCATTCTATTGATATAGCCCGCTAGGGGAGTGCCCCACTACGGCCCTCTCTCTGTCAGGGCCGTCCTTGGGTGCTTTTTAGACACTTTAAGAAATCACGATGGATGCAGATTGCTATTAATCCTCCGTGCAACTGGTGATTGAAAACGTGCATCTGGTAACCCAAAATTTCAAATATGGTTCAAAATGAATTTAAAGGCACCCCTCTCATTGTTGCCCGCTATGGGAGCACCCCACTAAGGCCCTGTCTCGGTCGGGGCCGTCCTGAGTGCTTTATAGACACTTTAAGAAATCGCGATGGATGCAGATTGCTATTAATCCTCCGTGCAACTGGTGATTGAAAATGTGCAACTGGTGATTGAAAACGTGCACCTGGTCACCCAAAACACGGTTCTCTATGCGGTTAGCGGTGTTCCATATATTCATGTCCGCTTATGGCGCACCCTACTACGGACCTTTAGCAATGGGGGCCGGCCCGAATTATTTATGGAAGGTCTGATGATGATTTTTTTTTTTTTTCCACCATCTCTTTCTCTCTCTGCCGGGGCCGGCCAAGAGTGCTTTATGGACGGTTTAAGACATGACTATGGATGCAAATGCTCATTTTCCTCCGTGCACCTGGTGATTGAAAACGTGCATCTGGTAACCCAAAAATTATAAAACGGTTTTAAATACTTTTACCCGTCATTCTATTGATATAGCCCGCTAGGGGAGTGCCCCACTACGGCCCTCTCTCTGTCAGGGCCGTCCTTGGGTGCTTTTTAGACACTTTAAGAAATCACGATGGATGCAGATTGCTATTAATCCTCCGTGCAACTGGTGATTGAAAACGTGCATCTGGTAACCCAAAATTTCAAATATGGTTCAAAATGAATTTAAAGGCACCCCTCTCATTGTTGCCCGCTATGGGAGCACCCCACTAAGGCCCTGTCTCGGTCGGGGCCGTCCTGAGTGCTTTATAGACACTTTAAGAAATCGCGATGGATGCAGATTGCTATTAATCCTCCGTGCAACTGGTGATTGAAAATGTGCAACTGGTGATTGAAAACGTGCACCTGGTCACCCAAAACACGGTTCTCTATGCGGTTAGCGGTGTTCCATATATTCATGTCCGCTTATGGCGCACCCTACTACGGACCTTTAGCAATGGGGGCCGGCCCGAATTATTTATGGAAGGTCTGATGATGATTTTTTTTTTTTTTCCACCATCTCTTTCTCTCTCTGCCGGGGCCGGCCAAGAGTGCTTTATGGACGGTTTAAGACATGACTATGGATGCAAATGCTCATTTTCCTCCGTGCACCTGGTGATTGAAAACGTGCATCTGGTAACCCAAAAATTATAAAACGGTTTTAAATACTTTTACCCGTCATTCTATTGATATAGCCCGCTAGGGGAGTGCCCCACTACGGCCCTCTCTCTGTCAGGGCCGTCCTTGGGTGCTTTTTAGACACTTTAAGAAATCACGATGGATGCAGATTGCTATTAATCCTCCGTGCAACTGGTGATTGAAAACGTGCATCTGGTAACCCAAAATTTCAAATATGGTTCAAAATGAATTTAAAGGCACCCCTCTCATTGTTGCCCGCTATGGGAGCACCCCACTAAGGCCCTGTCTCGGTCGGGGCCGTCCTGAGTGCTTTATAGACACTTTAAGAAATCGCGATGGATGCAGATTGCTATTAATCCTCCGTGCAACTGGTGATTGAAAATGTGCAACTGGTGATTGAAAACGTGCACCTGGTCACCCAAAACACGGTTCTCTATGCGGTTAGCGGTGTTCCATATATTCATGTCCGCTTATGGCGCACCCTACTACGGACCTTTAGCAATGGGGGCCGGCCCGAATTATTTATGGAAGGTCTGATGATGATTTTTTTTTTTTTTCCACCATCTCTTTCTCTCTCTGCCGGGGCCGGCCAAGAGTGCTTTATGGACGGTTTAAGACATGACTATGGATGCAAATGCTCATTTTCCTCCGTGCACCTGGTGATTGAAAACGTGCATCTGGTAACCCAAAAATTATAAAACGGTTTTAAATACTTTTACCCGTCATTCTATTGATATAGCCCGCTAGGGGAGTGCCCCACTACGGCCCTCTCTCTGTCAGGGCCGTCCTTGGGTGCTTTTTAGACACTTTAAGAAATCACGATGGATGCAGATTGCTATTAATCCTCCGTGCAACTGGTGATTGAAAACGTGCATCTGGTAACCCAAAATTTCAAATATGGTTCAAAATGAATTTAAAGGCACCCCTCTCATTGTTGCCCGCTATGGGAGCACCCCACTAAGGCCCTGTCTCGGTCGGGGCCGTCCTGAGTGCTTTATAGACACTTTAAGAAATCGCGATGGATGCAGATTGCTATTAATCCTCCGTGCAACTGGTGATTGAAAATGTGCAACTGGTGATTGAAAACGTGCACCTGGTCACCCAAAACACGGTTCTCTATGCGGTTAGCGGTGTTCCATATATTCATGTCCGCTTATGGCGCACCCTACTACGGACCTTTAGCAATGGGGGCCGGCCCGAATTATTTATGGAAGGTCTGATGATGATTTTTTTTTTTTTTCCACCATCTCTTTCTCTCTCTGCCGGGGCCGGCCAAGAGTGCTTTATGGACGGTTTAAGACATGACTATGGATGCAAATGCTCATTTTCCTCCGTGCACCTGGTGATTGAAAACGTGCATCTGGTAACCCAAAAATTATAAAACGGTTTTAAATACTTTTACCCGTCATTCTATTGATATAGCCCGCTAGGGGAGTGCCCCACTACGGCCCTCTCTCTGTCAGGGCCGTCCTTGGGTGCTTTTTAGACACTTTAAGAAATCACGATGGATGCAGATTGCTATTAATCCTCCGTGCAACTGGTGATTGAAAACGTGCATCTGGTAACCCAAAATTTCAAATATGGTTCAAAATGAATTTAAAGGCACCCCTCTCATTGTTGCCCGCTATGGGAGCACCCCACTAAGGCCCTGTCTCGGTCGGGGCCGTCCTGAGTGCTTTATAGACACTTTAAGAAATCGCGATGGATGCAGATTGCTATTAATCCTCCGTGCAACTGGTGATTGAAAATGTGCAACTGGTGATTGAAAACGTGCACCTGGTCACCCAAAACACGGTTCTCTATGCGGTTAGCGGTGTTCCATATATTCATGTCCGCTTATGGCGCACCCTACTACGGACCTTTAGCAATGGGGGCCGGCCCGAATTATTTATGGAAGGTCTGATGATGATTTTTTTTTTTTTTCCACCATCTCTTTCTCTCTCTGCCGGGGCCGGCCAAGAGTGCTTTATGGACGGTTTAAGACATGACTATGGATGCAAATGCTCATTTTCCTCCGTGCACCTGGTGATTGAAAACGTGCATCTGGTAACCCAAAAATTATAAAACGGTTTTAAATACTTTTACCCGTCATTCTATTGATATAGCCCGCTAGGGGAGTGCCCCACTACGGCCCTCTCTCTGTCAGGGCCGTCCTTGGGTGCTTTTTAGACACTTTAAGAAATCACGATGGATGCAGATTGCTATTAATCCTCCGTGCAACTGGTGATTGAAAACGTGCATCTGGTAACCCAAAATTTCAAATATGGTTCAAAATGAATTTAAAGGCACCCCTCTCATTGTTGCCCGCTATGGGAGCACCCCACTAAGGCCCTGTCTCGGTCGGGGCCGTCCTGAGTGCTTTATAGACACTTTAAGAAATCGCGATGGATGCAGATTGCTATTAATCCTCCGTGCAACTGGTGATTGAAAATGTGCAACTGGTGATTGAAAACGTGCACCTGGTCACCCAAAACACGGTTCTCTATGCGGTTAGCGGTGTTCCATATATTCATGTCCGCTTATGGCGCACCCTACTACGGACCTTTAGCAATGGGGGCCGGCCCGAATTATTTATGGAAGGTCTGATGATGATTTTTTTTTTTTTTCCACCATCTCTTTCTCTCTCTGCCGGGGCCGGCCAAGAGTGCTTTATGGACGGTTTAAGACATGACTATGGATGCAAATGCTCATTTTCCTCCGTGCACCTGGTGATTGAAAACGTGCATCTGGTAACCCAAAAATTATAAAACGGTTTTAAATACTTTTACCCGTCATTCTATTGATATAGCCCGCTAGGGGAGTGCCCCACTACGGCCCTCTCTCTGTCAGGGCCGTCCTTGGGTGCTTTTTAGACACTTTAAGAAATCACGATGGATGCAGATTGCTATTAATCCTCCGTGCAACTGGTGATTGAAAACGTGCATCTGGTAACCCAAAATTTCAAATATGGTTCAAAATGAATTTAAAGGCACCCCTCTCATTGTTGCCCGCTATGGGAGCACCCCACTAAGGCCCTGTCTCGGTCGGGGCCGTCCTGAGTGCTTTATAGACACTTTAAGAAATCGCGATGGATGCAGATTGCTATTAATCCTCCGTGCAACTGGTGATTGAAAATGTGCAACTGGTGATTGAAAACGTGCACCTGGTCACCCAAAACACGGTTCTCTATGCGGTTAGCGGTGTTCCATATATTCATGTCCGCTTATGGCGCACCCTACTACGGACCTTTAGCAATGGGGGCCGGCCCGAATTATTTATGGAAGGTCTGATGATGATTTTTTTTTTTTTTCCACCATCTCTTTCTCTCTCTGCCGGGGCCGGCCAAGAGTGCTTTATGGACGGTTTAAGACATGACTATGGATGCAAATGCTCATTTTCCTCCGTGCACCTGGTGATTGAAAACGTGCATCTGGTAACCCAAAAATTATAAAACGGTTTTAAATACTTTTACCCGTCATTCTATTGATATAGCCCGCTAGGGGAGTGCCCCACTACGGCCCTCTCTCTGTCAGGGCCGTCCTTGGGTGCTTTTTAGACACTTTAAGAAATCACGATGGATGCAGATTGCTATTAATCCTCCGTGCAACTGGTGATTGAAAACGTGCATCTGGTAACCCAAAATTTCAAATATGGTTCAAAATGAATTTAAAGGCACCCCTCTCATTGTTGCCCGCTATGGGAGCACCCCACTAAGGCCCTGTCTCGGTCGGGGCCGTCCTGAGTGCTTTATAGACACTTTAAGAAATCGCGATGGATGCAGATTGCTATTAATCCTCCGTGCAACTGGTGATTGAAAATGTGCAACTGGTGATTGAAAACGTGCACCTGGTCACCCAAAACACGGTTCTCTATGCGGTTAGCGGTGTTCCATATATTCATGTCCGCTTATGGCGCACCCTACTACGGACCTTTAGCAATGGGGGCCGGCCCGAATTATTTATGGAAGGTCTGATGATGATTTTTTTTTTTTTTCCACCATCTCTTTCTCTCTCTGCCGGGGCCGGCCAAGAGTGCTTTATGGACGGTTTAAGACATGACTATGGATGCAAATGCTCATTTTCCTCCGTGCACCTGGTGATTGAAAACGTGCATCTGGTAACCCAAAAATTATAAAACGGTTTTAAATACTTTTACCCGTCATTCTATTGATATAGCCCGCTAGGGGAGTGCCCCACTACGGCCCTCTCTCTGTCAGGGCCGTCCTTGGGTGCTTTTTAGACACTTTAAGAAATCACGATGGATGCAGATTGCTATTAATCCTCCGTGCAACTGGTGATTGAAAACGTGCATCTGGTAACCCAAAATTTCAAATATGGTTCAAAATGAATTTAAAGGCACCCCTCTCATTGTTGCCCGCTATGGGAGCACCCCACTAAGGCCCTGTCTCGGTCGGGGCCGTCCTGAGTGCTTTATAGACACTTTAAGAAATCGCGATGGATGCAGATTGCTATTAATCCTCCGTGCAACTGGTGATTGAAAATGTGCAACTGGTGATTGAAAACGTGCACCTGGTCACCCAAAACACGGTTCTCTATGCGGTTAGCGGTGTTCCATATATTCATGTCCGCTTATGGCGCACCCTACTACGGACCTTTAGCAATGGGGGCCGGCCCGAATTATTTATGGAAGGTCTGATGATGATTTTTTTTTTTTTTCCACCATCTCTTTCTCTCTCTGCCGGGGCCGGCCAAGAGTGCTTTATGGACGGTTTAAGACATGACTATGGATGCAAATGCTCATTTTCCTCCGTGCACCTGGTGATTGAAAACGTGCATCTGGTAACCCAAAAATTATAAAACGGTTTTAAATACTTTTACCCGTCATTCTATTGATATAGCCCGCTAGGGGAGTGCCCCACTACGGCCCTCTCTCTGTCAGGGCCGTCCTTGGGTGCTTTTTAGACACTTTAAGAAATCACGATGGATGCAGATTGCTATTAATCCTCCGTGCAACTGGTGATTGAAAACGTGCATCTGGTAACCCAAAATTTCAAATATGGTTCAAAATGAATTTAAAGGCACCCCTCTCATTGTTGCCCGCTATGGGAGCACCCCACTAAGGCCCTGTCTCGGTCGGGGCCGTCCTGAGTGCTTTATAGACACTTTAAGAAATCGCGATGGATGCAGATTGCTATTAATCCTCCGTGCAACTGGTGATTGAAAATGTGCAACTGGTGATTGAAAACGTGCACCTGGTCACCCAAAACACGGTTCTCTATGCGGTTAGCGGTGTTCCATATA
This sequence comes from Oncorhynchus mykiss, assembly GCF_057628025.1. Taxonomy (NCBI): domain Eukaryota; kingdom Metazoa; phylum Chordata; class Actinopteri; order Salmoniformes; family Salmonidae; genus Oncorhynchus; species Oncorhynchus mykiss. Next base: position 379,735 of record NC_143041.1, read on the forward strand.
TTCATGTCCGCTTATGGCGCACCCTACTACGGACCTTTAGCAATGGGGGCCGGCCCGAATTATTTATGGAAGGTCTGATGATGATTTTTTTTTTTTTTCCACCATCTCTTTCTCTCTCTGCCGGGGCCGGCCAAGAGTGCTTTATGGACGGTTTAAGACATGACTATGGATGCAAATGCTCATTTTCCTCCGTGCACCTGGTGATTGAAAACGTGCATCTGGTAACCCAAAAATTATAAAACGGTTTTAAATACTTTTACCCGTCATTCTATTGATATAGCCCGCTAGGGGAGTGCCCCACTACGGCCCTCTCTCTGTCAGGGCCGTCCTTGGGTGCTTTTTAGACACTTTAAGAAATCACGATGGATGCAGATTGCTATTAATCCTCCGTGCAACTGGTGATTGAAAACGTGCATCTGGTAACCCAAAATTTCAAATATGGTTCAAAATGAATTTAAAGGCACCCCTCTCATTGTTGCCCGCTATGGGAGCACCCCACTAAGGCCCTGTCTCGGTCGGGGCCGTCCTGAGTGCTTTATAGACACTTTAAGAAATCGCGATGGATGCAGATTGCTATTAATCCTCCGTGCAACTGGTGATTGAAAACGTGCATCTGGTAACCCAAAATTTCAAATATGGTTCAAAATGAATTTAAAGGCACCCCTCTCATTGTTCCCCGCTATGGGAGCACCCCACTAAGGCCCTGTCTCGGTCGGGGCCGTCCTTGGGTGCTTTTTAGACACTTTAAGAAATCACGATGGATGCAGATTGCTATTAATCCTCCGTGCAACTGGTGATTGAAAACGTGCATCTGGTAACCCAAAATTTCAAATATGGTTCAAAATGAATTTAAAGGCACCCCTCTCATTGTTCCCCGCTATGGGAGCACCCCACTAAGGCCCTGTCTCGGTCGGGGCCGTCCTTGGGTGCTTTTTAGACACTTTAAGAAATCACGATGGATGCAGATTGCTATTAATCCTCCGTGCAACTGGTGATTGAAAACGTGCATCTGGTAACCCAAAATTTCAAATATGGTTCAAAATGAATTTAAAGGCACCCCTCTCATTGTTCCCCGCTATGGGAGCACCCCACTAAGGCCCTGTCTCGGTCGGGGCCGTCCTTGGGTGCTTTTTAGACACTTTAAGAAATCACGATGGATGCAGATTGCTATTAATCCTCCGTGCAACTGGTGATTGAAAACGTGCATCTGGTAACCCAAAATTTCAAATATGGTTCAAAATGAATTTAAAGGCACCCCTCTCATTGTTCCCCGCTATGGGAGCACCCCACTAAGGCCCTGTCTCGGTCGGGGCCGTCCTTGGGTGCTTTTTAGACACTTTAAGAAATCACGATGGATGCAGATTGCTATTAATCCTCCGTGCAACTGGTGATTGAAAACGTGCATCTGGTAACCCAAAAATTAAAATATGGTTCAAAACCCGGGTAACACCACTCTATTTACGGACATGACAGTAGAGCTTACCCCCTGGAGCTATTGACCTCCAGGCTTGTAGGCCCTTACTCACCACCCGGGTATCACCCCTCTATTTCGGGGATGATACCAGCAGGGGACCCCCCCCACCTCCACAACCTCGCATACCAGGTGAACCAGGGCACCCACACTTAAGCACCCCTCCTCGGACATTAAAGCAGATAACCGCGCTGTTATGAACCGCGTGCACCTGGTCACCCAAATGGAACTTGTGCACCTGGTCACCCAAAAGGACCGGCGTGCACCTGGTCACCCAAAAGAACCGTGTGCACCTGGTCACCCAAAGGCCGGCGTGCACCTGGTCACCCAAAAGAACCGTGTGCACCTGGTCACCCAAAGGCCGGCGTGCACCTGGTCACCCAAAGGACCATGTGCACCTGGTCACCCAAAAGGACCGTGTGCACCTGGTCACCCAAAGGCCGGCGTGCACCTGGTCACCCAAAGGACCATGTGCACCTGGTCACCCAAAAGAACCGTGTGCACCTGGTCACCCAAAGGCCGGCGTGCACCTGGTCACCCAAAGGACCATGTGCACCTGGTCACCCAAAAGGACCGTGTGCACCTGGTCACCCAAAGGCCGGCGTGCACCTGGTCACCCAAAGGACCATGTGCACCTGGTCACCCAAAAGAACCGTGTGCACCTGGTCACCCAAAGGCCGGCGTGCACCTGGTCACCCAAAGGACCATGTGCACCTGGTCACCCAAAAGAACCGTGTGCACCTGGTCACCCAAAGGCCGGCGTGCACCTGGTCACCCAAAGGACCATGTGCACCTGGTCACCCAAAAGGACCGTGTGCACCTGGTCACCCAAAGGCCGGCGTGCACCTGGTCACCCAAAGGACCATGTGCACCTGGT
>NC_143041.1:392082-397082 GCF_057628025.1 Oncorhynchus mykiss
GTGGATCAAAAGTTAGGACACATCGGGCGCCGAAGGGTCTGGTCAAACCACTAAATCGGTCGCCGGCGGGAAAATGTCCAAAGTACCATGGTTCTGAGGGTCTGACTTCCCTCAAAACTGTCCGTTACTCATTTTCTATTCGGACTGAGCAGTTTGACACCACCCCCGTCTCTCTAGGACATGGAAGTCCTGTTGCCAAAAACCAGGTTTCTGAAATCGCGCCGGTACCTGTCTGGTCGACCCGCCACTGAGTGTGTAATCCAAAACAGGCCAAATATCGATGAAGCCCTGAACCTCACAGGGCTTCTGTGCGCCCCACCATCGGGGGTCAAATTCAACAAAAACGTGATAAATCAAAAAGTACACATCCGATCTTGATGGGGTTTTTTTTGCACGAAAGTGCATAAATAGACGAGCATTTACATTCAATTAAAAACGTTTTTGTATAAAACATTTTAATAGGAAATCGTGTTTCAAGTTTTGGGAAAAAAGTGAATTTCACAGGATGCATAGGTTCCTGTGGATGCGAATTTTTTTTTACATTATGTAATTGTTGCCCATCACGAGAGAGGGTATGAGACGAAATTTGGGACCTCTAGCCCTTCGGGAAGTATTTTTAATCATTTTTTGAAAATTACAGAAATTGGTCGAAAAAATGACAGAGTCCCACTTTTCACAGCCGTGCACCTGGTGATTGAAAACGTGCATCTGGTAACCCAAAAATGCGGTTCTCAATGCGCTTGCCGGTGTTACAGATATACATGTCCGATAATGATGCACCCTACTACGGACCTTTTTCAATGGGGGCCGGCCTGAATTATTTATGGAAGGTATGATTACTTTTTTTTTCTCCGTGCAACTGGTGATTGAAAACGTGCACCTGGTCACCCAAAACACGGTTCTCTATGCGGTTAGCGGTGTTCCCGAGATTCATGTCCGATAATGATGCACCCTACTACGGACCTTTTCAATGGGGGCCGGTCCGAATTATTTATGGAAGGTATGATTTTTTTTTTCTCTCTCCGTGCAACTGGTGATTGAAAACGTGCATCTGGTAACCCAAAACACGGTTCTCTATGCGGTTAGCGGTGTTCCCGAGATTCATGTCCGATAATGATGCACCCTACTACGGACCTTTTCAATGGGGGCCGGTCCGAATTATTTATGGAAGGTATGATTTTTTTTTTTTTTTTCAACACTTTTCCCCTCTTTTTCTCTCTCTGCCGGGGCCGGCCCTGGGTGCTTTATGGACGGTTTAAAACATGACTATGGATGCAAATGCTCATTTTCCTCCGTGCAACTGGTGATTGAAAACGTGCATCTGGTAACCCAAAAATTATAAAACGGTTTTAAATACTTTTACCCGTCATTCTATTGATATAGCCCGCTAGGGGAGTGCCCCACTACGGCCCTCTCTCTGTCAGGGCCGTCCTTGGGTGCTTTTTAGACACTTTAAGAAATCACGATGGATGCAGATTGCTATTAATCCTCCGTGCAACTGGTGATTGAAAACGTGCATCTGGTAACCCAAAATTTCAAATATGGTTCAAAATGAATTTAAAGGCACCCCTCTCATTGTTGCCCGCTATGGGAGCACCCCACTAAGGCCCTGTCTCGGTCGGGGCCGTCCTGAGTGCTTTATAGACACTTTAAGAAATCGCGATGGATGCAGATTGCTATTAATCCTCCGTGCAACTGGTGATTGAAAATGTGCAACTGGTGATTGAAAACGTGCACCTGGTCACCCAAAACACGGTTCTCTATGCGGTTAGCGGTGTTCCATATATTCATGTCCGCTTATGGCGCACCCTACTACGGACCTTTAGCAATGGGGGCCGGCCCGAATTATTTATGGAAGGTCTGATGATGATTTTTTTTTTTTTTCCACCATCTCTTTCTCTCTCTGCCGGGGCCGGCCAAGAGTGCTTTATGGACGGTTTAAGACATGACTATGGATGCAAATGCTCATTTTCCTCCGTGCACCTGGTGATTGAAAACGTGCATCTGGTAACCCAAAAATTATAAAACGGTTTTAAATACTTTTACCCGTCATTCTATTGATATAGCCCGCTAGGGGAGTGCCCCACTACGGCCCTCTCTCTGTCAGGGCCGTCCTTGGGTGCTTTTTAGACACTTTAAGAAATCACGATGGATGCAGATTGCTATTAATCCTCCGTGCAACTGGTGATTGAAAACGTGCATCTGGTAACCCAAAATTTCAAATATGGTTCAAAATGAATTTAAAGGCACCCCTCTCATTGTTGCCCGCTATGGGAGCACCCCACTAAGGCCCTGTCTCGGTCGGGGCCGTCCTGAGTGCTTTATAGACACTTTAAGAAATCGCGATGGATGCAGATTGCTATTAATCCTCCGTGCAACTGGTGATTGAAAATGTGCAACTGGTGATTGAAAACGTGCACCTGGTCACCCAAAACACGGTTCTCTATGCGGTTAGCGGTGTTCCATATATTCATGTCCGCTTATGGCGCACCCTACTACGGACCTTTAGCAATGGGGGCCGGCCCGAATTATTTATGGAAGGTCTGATGATGATTTTTTTTTTTTTTCCACCATCTCTTTCTCTCTCTGCCGGGGCCGGCCAAGAGTGCTTTATGGACGGTTTAAGACATGACTATGGATGCAAATGCTCATTTTCCTCCGTGCACCTGGTGATTGAAAACGTGCATCTGGTAACCCAAAAATTATAAAACGGTTTTAAATACTTTTACCCGTCATTCTATTGATATAGCCCGCTAGGGGAGTGCCCCACTACGGCCCTCTCTCTGTCAGGGCCGTCCTTGGGTGCTTTTTAGACACTTTAAGAAATCACGATGGATGCAGATTGCTATTAATCCTCCGTGCAACTGGTGATTGAAAACGTGCATCTGGTAACCCAAAATTTCAAATATGGTTCAAAATGAATTTAAAGGCACCCCTCTCATTGTTCCCCGCTATGGGAGCACCCCACTAAGGCCCTGTCTCGGTCGGGGCCGTCCTTCAGTGCTTTATATACAGTTTCATATATTACGATGGATGCAGATTGTGATTGTTTTCCAAAAGACCCGTGTGTATCTGGTAACCCAAAAATTATAAAACTGTTTTAAATCATTTTACCGGTCATTCTATTGATATAGCCCGCTAGGGGAGTACCCTACTACGGCCCTCTCTCGGTCAGGCCCGTCCTTAGGTGCTTTATATACAGTTTAAGATATTACGATGGATGCAGATTGTGATTGTTTTCCAAAAGACCCGTGTGCATCTGGTAACCCAAAAATTAAAATATGGTTCAAAACCCGGGTAACACCACTCTATTTACGGACATGACAGTAGAGCTTACCCCCTGGAGCTATTGACCTCCAGGCTTGTAGGCCCTTACTCACCACCCGGGTATCACCCCTCTATTTCGGGGATGATACCAGCAGGGGACCCCCCCCACCTCCACAACCTCGCATACCAGGTGAACCAGGGCACCCACACTTAAGCACCCCTCCTCGGACATTAAAGCAGATAACCGCGCTGTTATGAACCGCGTGCACCTGGTCACCCAAATGGAACTTGTGCACCTGGTCACCCAAAAGGACCGGCGTGCACCTGGTCACCCAAAGGCCGGAGTGCACCTGGTCACCCAAAAGGACCATGTGCACCTGGTCACCCAAAGGCCGGCGTGCACCTGGTCACCCAAAAGGACCGTGTGCACCTGGTCACCCAAAAGCCGGCGTGCACCTGGTCACCCAAAGGACCATGTGCACCTGGTCACCCAAAGGCCGGCGTGCACCTGGTCACCCAAAGGCCGGCGTGCACCTGGTCACCCAAAGGACCATGTGCACCTGGTCACCCAAAAGGACCATGTGCACCTGGTCACCCAAAGGACCATGTGCACCTGGTCACCCAAAGGACCATGTGCACCTGGTCACCCAAAAGAACCGTGTGCACCTGGTCACCCAAAGGCCGGCGTGCACCTGGTCACCCAAAGGACCATGTGCACCTGGTCACCCAAAAGGACCATGTGCACCTGGTCACCCAAAGGCCGGCGTGCACCTGGTCACCCAAAGGACCATGTGCACCTGGTCACCCAAAAGAACCGTGTGCACCTGGTCACCCAAAGGCCGGCGTGCACCTGGTCACCCAAAGGACCATGTGCACCTGGTCACCCAAAAGGACCATGTGCACCTGGTCACCCAAAGGCCGGCGTGCACCTGGTCACCCAAAGGACCATGTGCACCTGGTCACCCAAAAGAACCGTGTGCACCTGGTCACCCAAAGGCCGGCGTGCACCTGGTCACCCAAAGGACCATGTGCACCTGGTCACCCAAAAGGACCATGTGCACCTGGTCACCCAAAGGACCATGTGCACCTGGTCACCCAAAGGACCATGTGCACCTGGTCACCCAAAAGAACCGTGTGCACCTGGTCACCCAAAGGCCGGCGTGCACCTGGTCACCCAAAGGACCATGTGCACCTGGTCACCCAAAAGGACCATGTGCACCTGGTCACCCAAAGGCCGGCGTGCACCTGGTCACCCAAAGGACCATGTGCACCTGGTCACCCAAAAGAACCGTGTGCACCTGGTCACCCAAAGGCCGGCGTGCACCTGGTCACCCAAAGGACCATGTGCACCTGGTCACCCAAAAGGACCATGTGCACCTGGTCACCCAAAGGACCATGTGCACCTGGTCACCCAAAGGACCATGTGCACCTGGTCACCCAAAAGAACCGTGTGCACCTGGTCACCCAAAGGCCGGCGTGCACCTGGTCACCCAAAGGACCATGTGCACCTGGTCACCCAAAAGGACCATGTGCACCTGGTCACCCAAAGGCCGGCGTGCACCTGGTCACCCAAAGGACCATGTGCACCTGGTCACCCAAAAGAACCGTGTGCACCTGGTCACCCAAAGGCCGGCGTGCACCTGGTCACCCAAAGGACCATGTGCACCTGGTCACCCAAAAGGACCATGTGCACCTGGTCACCCAAAGGACCATGTGCACCTGGTCACCCAAAG
>NC_143041.1:407082-419582 GCF_057628025.1 Oncorhynchus mykiss
GTCAAACCACTAAATCGGTCGCCGGCGGGAAAATGTCCAAAGTACCATGGTTCTGAGGGTCTGACTTCCCTCAAAACTGTCCGTTACTCATTTTCTATTCGGACTGAGCAGTTTGACACCACCCCCGTCTCTCTAGGACATGGAAGTCCTGTTGCCAAAAACCAGGTTTCTGAAATCGCGCCGGTACCTGTCTGGTCGACCCGCCACTGAGTGTGTAATCCAAAACAGGCCAAATATCGATGAAGCCCTGAACCTCACAGGGCTTCTGTGCGCCCCACCATCGGGGGTCAAATTCAACAAAAACGTGATAAATCAAAAAGTACACATCCGATCTTGATGGGGTTTTTTTTGCACGAAAGTGCATAAATAGACGAGCATTTACATTCAATTAAAAACGTTTTTGTATAAAACATTTTAATAGGAAATCGTGTTTCAAGTTTTGGGAAAAAAGTGAATTTCACAGGATGCATAGGTTCCTGTGGATGCGAATTTTTTTTTACATTATGTAATTGTTGCCCATCACGAGAGAGGGTATGAGACGAAATTTGGGACCTCTAGCCCTTCGGGAAGTATTTTTAATCATTTTTTGAAAATTACAGAAATTGGTCGAAAAAATGACAGAGTCCCACTTTTCACAGCCGTGCACCTGGTGATTGAAAACGTGCATCTGGTAACCCAAAAATGCGGTTCTCAATGCGCTTGCCGGTGTTACAGATATACATGTCCGATAATGATGCACCCTACTACGGACCTTTTTCAATGGGGGCCGGCCTGAATTATTTATGGAAGGTATGATTACTTTTTTTTTCTCCGTGCAACTGGTGATTGAAAACGTGCACCTGGTCACCCAAAACACGGTTCTCTATGCGGTTAGCGGTGTTCCCGAGATTCATGTCCGATAATGATGCACCCTACTACGGACCTTTTCAATGGGGGCCGGTCCGAATTATTTATGGAAGGTATGATTTTTTTTTTCTCTCTCCGTGCAACTGGTGATTGAAAACGTGCATCTGGTAACCCAAAACACGGTTCTCTATGCGGTTAGCGGTGTTCCCGAGATTCATGTCCGATAATGATGCACCCTACTACGGACCTTTTCAATGGGGGCCGGTCCGAATTATTTATGGAAGGTATGATTTTTTTTTTTTTTTTCAACACTTTTCCCCTCTTTTTCTCTCTCTGCCGGGGCCGGCCCTGGGTGCTTTATGGACGGTTTAAAACATGACTATGGATGCAAATGCTCATTTTCCTCCGTGCAACTGGTGATTGAAAACGTGCATCTGGTAACCCAAAAATTATAAAACGGTTTTAAATACTTTTACCCGTCATTCTATTGATATAGCCCGCTAGGGGAGTGCCCCACTACGGCCCTCTCTCTGTCAGGGCCGTCCTTGGGTGCTTTTTAGACACTTTAAGAAATCACGATGGATGCAGATTGCTATTAATCCTCCGTGCAACTGGTGATTGAAAACGTGCATCTGGTAACCCAAAATTTCAAATATGGTTCAAAATGAATTTAAAGGCACCCCTCTCATTGTTGCCCGCTATGGGAGCACCCCACTAAGGCCCTGTCTCGGTCGGGGCCGTCCTGAGTGCTTTATAGACACTTTAAGAAATCGCGATGGATGCAGATTGCTATTAATCCTCCGTGCAACTGGTGATTGAAAATGTGCAACTGGTGATTGAAAACGTGCACCTGGTCACCCAAAACACGGTTCTCTATGCGGTTAGCGGTGTTCCATATATTCATGTCCGCTTATGGCGCACCCTACTACGGACCTTTAGCAATGGGGGCCGGCCCGAATTATTTATGGAAGGTCTGATGATGATTTTTTTTTTTTTTCCACCATCTCTTTCTCTCTCTGCCGGGGCCGGCCAAGAGTGCTTTATGGACGGTTTAAGACATGACTATGGATGCAAATGCTCATTTTCCTCCGTGCACCTGGTGATTGAAAACGTGCATCTGGTAACCCAAAAATTATAAAACGGTTTTAAATACTTTTACCCGTCATTCTATTGATATAGCCCGCTAGGGGAGTGCCCCACTACGGCCCTCTCTCTGTCAGGGCCGTCCTTGGGTGCTTTTTAGACACTTTAAGAAATCACGATGGATGCAGATTGCTATTAATCCTCCGTGCAACTGGTGATTGAAAACGTGCATCTGGTAACCCAAAATTTCAAATATGGTTCAAAATGAATTTAAAGGCACCCCTCTCATTGTTGCCCGCTATGGGAGCACCCCACTAAGGCCCTGTCTCGGTCGGGGCCGTCCTGAGTGCTTTATAGACACTTTAAGAAATCGCGATGGATGCAGATTGCTATTAATCCTCCGTGCAACTGGTGATTGAAAATGTGCAACTGGTGATTGAAAACGTGCACCTGGTCACCCAAAACACGGTTCTCTATGCGGTTAGCGGTGTTCCATATATTCATGTCCGCTTATGGCGCACCCTACTACGGACCTTTAGCAATGGGGGCCGGCCCGAATTATTTATGGAAGGTCTGATGATGATTTTTTTTTTTTTTCCACCATCTCTTTCTCTCTCTGCCGGGGCCGGCCAAGAGTGCTTTATGGACGGTTTAAGACATGACTATGGATGCAAATGCTCATTTTCCTCCGTGCACCTGGTGATTGAAAACGTGCATCTGGTAACCCAAAAATTATAAAACGGTTTTAAATACTTTTACCCGTCATTCTATTGATATAGCCCGCTAGGGGAGTGCCCCACTACGGCCCTCTCTCTGTCAGGGCCGTCCTTGGGTGCTTTTTAGACACTTTAAGAAATCACGATGGATGCAGATTGCTATTAATCCTCCGTGCAACTGGTGATTGAAAACGTGCATCTGGTAACCCAAAATTTCAAATATGGTTCAAAATGAATTTAAAGGCACCCCTCTCATTGTTGCCCGCTATGGGAGCACCCCACTAAGGCCCTGTCTCGGTCGGGGCCGTCCTGAGTGCTTTATAGACACTTTAAGAAATCGCGATGGATGCAGATTGCTATTAATCCTCCGTGCAACTGGTGATTGAAAATGTGCAACTGGTGATTGAAAACGTGCACCTGGTCACCCAAAACACGGTTCTCTATGCGGTTAGCGGTGTTCCATATATTCATGTCCGCTTATGGCGCACCCTACTACGGACCTTTAGCAATGGGGGCCGGCCCGAATTATTTATGGAAGGTCTGATGATGATTTTTTTTTTTTTTCCACCATCTCTTTCTCTCTCTGCCGGGGCCGGCCAAGAGTGCTTTATGGACGGTTTAAGACATGACTATGGATGCAAATGCTCATTTTCCTCCGTGCACCTGGTGATTGAAAACGTGCATCTGGTAACCCAAAAATTATAAAACGGTTTTAAATACTTTTACCCGTCATTCTATTGATATAGCCCGCTAGGGGAGTGCCCCACTACGGCCCTCTCTCTGTCAGGGCCGTCCTTGGGTGCTTTTTAGACACTTTAAGAAATCACGATGGATGCAGATTGCTATTAATCCTCCGTGCAACTGGTGATTGAAAACGTGCATCTGGTAACCCAAAATTTCAAATATGGTTCAAAATGAATTTAAAGGCACCCCTCTCATTGTTGCCCGCTATGGGAGCACCCCACTAAGGCCCTGTCTCGGTCGGGGCCGTCCTGAGTGCTTTATAGACACTTTAAGAAATCGCGATGGATGCAGATTGCTATTAATCCTCCGTGCAACTGGTGATTGAAAATGTGCAACTGGTGATTGAAAACGTGCACCTGGTCACCCAAAACACGGTTCTCTATGCGGTTAGCGGTGTTCCATATATTCATGTCCGCTTATGGCGCACCCTACTACGGACCTTTAGCAATGGGGGCCGGCCCGAATTATTTATGGAAGGTCTGATGATGATTTTTTTTTTTTTTCCACCATCTCTTTCTCTCTCTGCCGGGGCCGGCCAAGAGTGCTTTATGGACGGTTTAAGACATGACTATGGATGCAAATGCTCATTTTCCTCCGTGCACCTGGTGATTGAAAACGTGCATCTGGTAACCCAAAAATTATAAAACGGTTTTAAATACTTTTACCCGTCATTCTATTGATATAGCCCGCTAGGGGAGTGCCCCACTACGGCCCTCTCTCTGTCAGGGCCGTCCTTGGGTGCTTTTTAGACACTTTAAGAAATCACGATGGATGCAGATTGCTATTAATCCTCCGTGCAACTGGTGATTGAAAACGTGCATCTGGTAACCCAAAATTTCAAATATGGTTCAAAATGAATTTAAAGGCACCCCTCTCATTGTTGCCCGCTATGGGAGCACCCCACTAAGGCCCTGTCTCGGTCGGGGCCGTCCTGAGTGCTTTATAGACACTTTAAGAAATCGCGATGGATGCAGATTGCTATTAATCCTCCGTGCAACTGGTGATTGAAAATGTGCAACTGGTGATTGAAAACGTGCACCTGGTCACCCAAAACACGGTTCTCTATGCGGTTAGCGGTGTTCCATATATTCATGTCCGCTTATGGCGCACCCTACTACGGACCTTTAGCAATGGGGGCCGGCCCGAATTATTTATGGAAGGTCTGATGATGATTTTTTTTTTTTTTCCACCATCTCTTTCTCTCTCTGCCGGGGCCGGCCAAGAGTGCTTTATGGACGGTTTAAGACATGACTATGGATGCAAATGCTCATTTTCCTCCGTGCACCTGGTGATTGAAAACGTGCATCTGGTAACCCAAAAATTATAAAACGGTTTTAAATACTTTTACCCGTCATTCTATTGATATAGCCCGCTAGGGGAGTGCCCCACTACGGCCCTCTCTCTGTCAGGGCCGTCCTTGGGTGCTTTTTAGACACTTTAAGAAATCACGATGGATGCAGATTGCTATTAATCCTCCGTGCAACTGGTGATTGAAAACGTGCATCTGGTAACCCAAAATTTCAAATATGGTTCAAAATGAATTTAACCTTTCTGATCTCCCCATCCCGGATCCGGGTTCGTGAATACAGACTCAAGCTCATTACCATAACGCAACGTTAACTATTCATGAAAATCGCAAATGAAATGAAATAAATATGCTAGCTCTCAAGCTTAGCCTTTTGTTAACAACACTGTCATCTCAGATTTTCAAAATATGCTTCTCAACCATTGCAAAACAATCATTTGTGTAACAGTATTGATGGCTAACGTAGCATTTAGCATTAGCATTCAGCTGGCAACATTTACACAAAAAAACAGAAAAGCATTCAAAAAAATCATTTACCTTTGAAGAACTTCAGATGTTTTCATTGAGGAGACTCTCAGATAGCAAATGTTCAGTTTTTCCTGAAAGATTATTTGTTTAGGACAAATCGCTCCGTTTTCTGCGTCACGTTTAGCTATGAAAAAACCCCTGTATCCAGGATTGTGTAAATCTATCAGCAAGCTCATTAGCATAACACAACGTTAACTATTTATGAAAATCGCAAATGAAATGAAATAAATATGCCATCTCTCAAGCTTAGCCTTTTGTAAACAACACTGTCATCTCAGATTTTCAAAATATGCTTCTCAACCATAGGAAAACAATCATTTGTGTAAAAGTAGCTAGCTAGAGTTAGCATTTCGCGTTAGCATTTAGCGTTAGCATTAGCGTTAGCATCCAGCACGCAACATTAACAAAAACATAAAAGCCTTCAAATAAAATCATTTACCTTTGAAGAACTTCTGATGTTTTCAATGAGGATACTCTCAGTTAGATAGCAGATGCTCAGTTTTTCCAAAAAGATTCCTTGTGTATTAGAAATAGCTCCGTTTTATACATCACATTTGGCTACCAAAAAAAATCCATAAATTCAGTCCTCAAAACGCAAACTTTTTTCCAAATTAACTCCATAATATCGACTGAAAACATGGCAAACGTTTTTTAGAATCAAGCCTCAAGGTGTTTTTCACATATCTCTTCATTGATACATCGTTCTTGGAAACATGCTTTCTCTCCTGAATCCCAGGAGAAAATGACCGCACCTGAAGATTACGCACAAATTTAGACAAAGGACACCGGGCGGACCTCTGGAAAATGTAGTCTCTTATGGCCAATCTTCCAATGATATGCCTACAAATACGTCACAATGCTGCTAAGACCTTGGGCGAACGACAGAAAGTGTAGGCTCATTCCTTGCGCAATCACAGCCATATAAGGAGAGAATGGAAAACAGAGCTTCAGAAATTCTGCTAATTCCTGGGTGATGCATCATCTTGGTTTCGCCTGTAGAATGAGTTCTGGGGCACTTACAGACAAAATCTTTGCAGATTCTGAAACTTCAGAGTGTTTTCTTTCCAAAACTGTCAAGAATATGCATAGTCGAGCATCTTTTCGTGACAAAATATCGCGCTTAAAACGGGAACGTTTTTTATCCAAAAATGAAATAGCGCCCCTAGAGCTCTAACTGGTTAAAGGCACCCCTCTCATTGTTGCCCGCTATGGGAGCACCCCACTAAGGCCCTGTCTCGGTCGGGGCCGTCCTGAGTGCTTTATAGACACTTTAAGAAATCGCGATGGATGCAGATTGCTATTAATCCTCCGTGCAACTGGTGATTGAAAATGTGCAACTGGTGATTGAAAACGTGCACCTGGTCACCCAAAACACGGTTCTCTATGCGGTTAGCGGTGTTCCATATATTCATGTCCGCTTATGGCGCACCCTACTACGGACCTTTAGCAATGGGGGCCGGCCCGAATTATTTATGGAAGGTCTGATGATGATTTTTTTTTTTTTTCCACCATCTCTTTCTCTCTCTGCCGGGGCCGGCCAAGAGTGCTTTATGGACGGTTTAAGACATGACTATGGATGCAAATGCTCATTTTCCTCCGTGCACCTGGTGATTGAAAACGTGCATCTGGTAACCCAAAAATTATAAAACGGTTTTAAATACTTTTACCCGTCATTCTATTGATATAGCCCGCTAGGGGAGTGCCCCACTACGGCCCTCTCTCTGTCAGGGCCGTCCTTGGGTGCTTTTTAGACACTTTAAGAAATCACGATGGATGCAGATTGCTATTAATCCTCCGTGCAACTGGTGATTGAAAACGTGCATCTGGTAACCCAAAATTTCAAATATGGTTCAAAATGAATTTAAAGGCACCCCTCTCATTGTTGCCCGCTATGGGAGCACCCCACTAAGGCCCTGTCTCGGTCGGGGCCGTCCTGAGTGCTTTATAGACACTTTAAGAAATCGCGATGGATGCAGATTGCTATTAATCCTCCGTGCAACTGGTGATTGAAAATGTGCAACTGGTGATTGAAAACGTGCACCTGGTCACCCAAAACACGGTTCTCTATGCGGTTAGCGGTGTTCCATATATTCATGTCCGCTTATGGCGCACCCTACTACGGACCTTTAGCAATGGGGGCCGGCCCGAATTATTTATGGAAGGTCTGATGATGATTTTTTTTTTTTTTCCACCATCTCTTTCTCTCTCTGCCGGGGCCGGCCAAGAGTGCTTTATGGACGGTTTAAGACATGACTATGGATGCAAATGCTCATTTTCCTCCGTGCACCTGGTGATTGAAAACGTGCATCTGGTAACCCAAAAATTATAAAACGGTTTTAAATACTTTTACCCGTCATTCTATTGATATAGCCCGCTAGGGGAGTGCCCCACTACGGCCCTCTCTCTGTCAGGGCCGTCCTTGGGTGCTTTTTAGACACTTTAAGAAATCACGATGGATGCAGATTGCTATTAATCCTCCGTGCAACTGGTGATTGAAAACGTGCATCTGGTAACCCAAAATTTCAAATATGGTTCAAAATGAATTTAAAGGCACCCCTCTCATTGTTGCCCGCTATGGGAGCACCCCACTAAGGCCCTGTCTCGGTCGGGGCCGTCCTGAGTGCTTTATAGACACTTTAAGAAATCGCGATGGATGCAGATTGCTATTAATCCTCCGTGCAACTGGTGATTGAAAATGTGCAACTGGTGATTGAAAACGTGCACCTGGTCACCCAAAACACGGTTCTCTATGCGGTTAGCGGTGTTCCATATATTCATGTCCGCTTATGGCGCACCCTACTACGGACCTTTAGCAATGGGGGCCGGCCCGAATTATTTATGGAAGGTCTGATGATGATTTTTTTTTTTTTTCCACCATCTCTTTCTCTCTCTGCCGGGGCCGGCCAAGAGTGCTTTATGGACGGTTTAAGACATGACTATGGATGCAAATGCTCATTTTCCTCCGTGCACCTGGTGATTGAAAACGTGCATCTGGTAACCCAAAAATTATAAAACGGTTTTAAATACTTTTACCCGTCATTCTATTGATATAGCCCGCTAGGGGAGTGCCCCACTACGGCCCTCTCTCTGTCAGGGCCGTCCTTGGGTGCTTTTTAGACACTTTAAGAAATCACGATGGATGCAGATTGCTATTAATCCTCCGTGCAACTGGTGATTGAAAACGTGCATCTGGTAACCCAAAATTTCAAATATGGTTCAAAATGAATTTAAAGGCACCCCTCTCATTGTTGCCCGCTATGGGAGCACCCCACTAAGGCCCTGTCTCGGTCGGGGCCGTCCTGAGTGCTTTATAGACACTTTAAGAAATCGCGATGGATGCAGATTGCTATTAATCCTCCGTGCAACTGGTGATTGAAAATGTGCAACTGGTGATTGAAAACGTGCACCTGGTCACCCAAAACACGGTTCTCTATGCGGTTAGCGGTGTTCCATATATTCATGTCCGCTTATGGCGCACCCTACTACGGACCTTTAGCAATGGGGGCCGGCCCGAATTATTTATGGAAGGTCTGATGATGATTTTTTTTTTTTTTCCACCATCTCTTTCTCTCTCTGCCGGGGCCGGCCAAGAGTGCTTTATGGACGGTTTAAGACATGACTATGGATGCAAATGCTCATTTTCCTCCGTGCACCTGGTGATTGAAAACGTGCATCTGGTAACCCAAAAATTATAAAACGGTTTTAAATACTTTTACCCGTCATTCTATTGATATAGCCCGCTAGGGGAGTGCCCCACTACGGCCCTCTCTCTGTCAGGGCCGTCCTTGGGTGCTTTTTAGACACTTTAAGAAATCACGATGGATGCAGATTGCTATTAATCCTCCGTGCAACTGGTGATTGAAAACGTGCATCTGGTAACCCAAAATTTCAAATATGGTTCAAAATGAATTTAAAGGCACCCCTCTCATTGTTGCCCGCTATGGGAGCACCCCACTAAGGCCCTGTCTCGGTCGGGGCCGTCCTGAGTGCTTTATAGACACTTTAAGAAATCGCGATGGATGCAGATTGCTATTAATCCTCCGTGCAACTGGTGATTGAAAATGTGCAACTGGTGATTGAAAACGTGCACCTGGTCACCCAAAACACGGTTCTCTATGCGGTTAGCGGTGTTCCATATATTCATGTCCGCTTATGGCGCACCCTACTACGGACCTTTAGCAATGGGGGCCGGCCCGAATTATTTATGGAAGGTCTGATGATGATTTTTTTTTTTTTTCCACCATCTCTTTCTCTCTCTGCCGGGGCCGGCCAAGAGTGCTTTATGGACGGTTTAAGACATGACTATGGATGCAAATGCTCATTTTCCTCCGTGCACCTGGTGATTGAAAACGTGCATCTGGTAACCCAAAAATTATAAAACGGTTTTAAATACTTTTACCCGTCATTCTATTGATATAGCCCGCTAGGGGAGTGCCCCACTACGGCCCTCTCTCTGTCAGGGCCGTCCTTGGGTGCTTTTTAGACACTTTAAGAAATCACGATGGATGCAGATTGCTATTAATCCTCCGTGCAACTGGTGATTGAAAACGTGCATCTGGTAACCCAAAATTTCAAATATGGTTCAAAATGAATTTAAAGGCACCCCTCTCATTGTTCCCCGCTATGGGAGCACCCCACTAAGGCCCTGTCTCGGTCGGGGCCGTCCTTCAGTGCTTTATATACAGTTTCATATATTACGATGGATGCAGATTGTGATTGTTTTCCAAAAGACCCGTGTGTATCTGGTAACCCAAAAATTATAAAACTGTTTTAAATCATTTTACCGGTCATTCTATTGATATAGCCCGCTAGGGGAGTACCCTACTACGGCCCTCTCTCGGTCAGGCCCGTCCTTAGGTGCTTTATATACAGTTTAAGATATTACGATGGATGCAGATTGTGATTGTTTTCCAAAAGACCCGTGTGCATCTGGTAACCCAAAAATTAAAATATGGTTCAAAACCCGGGTAACACCACTCTATTTACGGACATGACAGTAGAGCTTACCCCCTGGAGCTATTGACCTCCAGGCTTGTAGGCCCTTACTCACCACCCGGGTATCACCCCTCTATTTCGGGGATGATACCAGCAGGGGACCCCCCCCACCTCCACAACCTCGCATACCAGGTGAACCAGGGCACCCACACTTAAGCACCCCTCCTCGGACATTAAAGCAGATAACCGCGCTGTTATGAACCGCGTGCACCTGGTCACCCAAATGGAACTTGTGCACCTGGTCACCCAAAAGGACCGGCGTGCACCTGGTCACCCAAAGGCCGGAGTGCACCTGGTCACCCAAAAGGACCATGTGCACCTGGTCACCCAAAGGCCGGCGTGCACCTGGTCACCCAAAAGGACCGTGTGCACCTGGTCACCCAAAAGCCGGCGTGCACCTGGTCACCCAAAGGACCATGTGCACCTGGTCACCCAAAGGCCGGCGTGCACCTGGTCACCCAAAGGCCGGCGTGCACCTGGTCACCCAAAGGACCATGTGCACCTGGTCACCCAAAAGGACCATGTGCACCTGGTCACCCAAAGGACCATGTGCACCTGGTCACCCAAAGGACCATGTGCACCTGGTCACCCAAAAGAACCGTGTGCACCTGGTCACCCAAAGGCCGGCGTGCACCTGGTCACCCAAAGGACCATGTGCACCTGGTCACCCAAAAGGACCATGTGCACCTGGTCACCCAAAGGCCGGCGTGCACCTGGTCACCCAAAGGACCATGTGCACCTGGTCACCCAAAAGAACCGTGTGCACCTGGTCACCCAAAGGCCGGCGTGCACCTGGTCACCCAAAGGACCATGTGCACCTGGTCACCCAAAAGGACCATGTGCACCTGGTCACCCAAAGGCCGGCGTGCACCTGGTCACCCAAAGGACCATGTGCACCTGGTCACCCAAAAGAACCGTGTGCACCTGGTCACCCAAAGGCCGGCGTGCACCTGGTCACCCAAAGGACCATGTGCACCTGGTCACCCAAAAGGACCATGTGCACCTGGTCACCCAAAGGACCATGTGCACCTGGTCACCCAAAGGACCATGTGCACCTGGTCACCCAAAAGAACCGTGTGCACCTGGTCACCCAAAGGCCGGCGTGCACCTGGTCACCCAAAGGACCATGTGCACCTGGTCACCCAAAAGGACCATGTGCACCTGGTCACCCAAAGGCCGGCGTGCACCTGGTCACCCAAAGGACCATGTGCACCTGGTCACCCAAAAGAACCGTGTGCACCTGGTCACCCAAAGGCCGGCGTGCACCTGGTCACCCAAAGGACCATGTGCACCTGGTCACCCAAAAGGACCATGTGCACCTGGTCACCCAAAGGACCATGTGCACCTGGTCACCCAAAGGACCATGTGCACCTGGTCACCCAAAAGAACCGTGTGCACCTGGTCACCCAAAGGCCGGCGTGCACCTGGTCACCCAAAGGACCATGTGCACCTGGTCACCCAAAAGGACCATGTGCACCTGGTCACCCAAAGGCCGGCGTGCACCTGGTCACCCAAAGGACCATGTGCACCTGGTCACCCAAAAGAACCGTGTGCACCTGGTCACCCAAAGGCCGGCGTGCACCTGGTCACCCAAAGGACCATGTGCACCTGGTCACCCAAAAGGACCATGTGCACCTGGTCACCCAAAGGACCATGTGCACCTGGTCACCCAAAGGACCATGTGCACCTGGTCACCCAAAAGAACCGTGTGCACCTGGTCACCCAAAGGCCGGCGTGCACCTGGTCACCCAAAGGACCATGTGCACCTGGTCACCCAAAAGGACCATGTGCACCTGGTCACCCAAAGGCCGGCGTGCACCTGGTCACCCAAAGGACCATGTGCACCTGGTCACCCAAAAGAACCGTGTGCACCTGGTCACCCAAAGGCCGGCGTGCACCTGGTCACCCAAAGGACCATGTGCACCTGGTCACCCAAAAGGACCATGTGCACCTGGTCACCCAAAGGACCATGTGCACCTGGTCACCCAAAGGACCATGTGCACCTGGTCACCCAAAAGAACCGTGTGCACCTGGTCACCCAAAGGCCGGCGTGCACCTGGTCACCCAAAGGACCATGTGCACCTGGTCACCCAAAAGGACCATGTGCACCTGGTCACCCAAAGGCCGGCGTGCACCTGGTCACCCAAAGGACCATGTGCACCTGGTCACCCAAAAGAACCGTGTGCACCTGGTCACCCAAAGGCCGGCGTGCACCTGGTCACCCAAAGGACCATGTGCACCTGGTCACCCAAAAGCCGGCGTGCACCTGGTCACCCAAATGG
>NC_143041.1:424582-434582 GCF_057628025.1 Oncorhynchus mykiss
TGACGACGTTTAGAAAAGTCTCAGAGACGCAAGGCTAGGTGCGTTGAAACCGGCTCGGCCCATAGAGACGGACGCCAAAGTTTCTGTCCGATAGCTCGTTCAAGGACCCCGTAGCAAGGCATGGAAATAAGTGGATTTTCAGCACCAATTAGGGTTTTTCTCGGACACCAAATGACCTATCGAGCCGAAACTCGGGATTCGGGGTCGCCTCACATAGGACTTCGCATAATGTCCGAACTGGACCCGCAGCTAGAACGTAACTATGTGTTTTACCTTTTTATTATGTTTTAAACTAGAGGCGCTGTGAATTATGGGACTGCTCTGACATATATGATAGTTGGCATCTAAATGAGTAGGAAACAGTGGGTTTGGTGTCATAATGACATCTAATTGACTGATGGACACTGACTTGCTAGTTGACTTTTGTACATTTGCAATATGTTTAAACAGAGAGGGACCATCACCAAAATGGCATTCTGAAATCAACACAAAAAATGGCATCACCATAGTCTCCAGACTGTGCTGAGTTCAACGAGCTATCCCGCTTGACCGTAGCTCGCTCGGTCTAGGCGCAGCAACCATTAGAATATTAGGCCCAAAATGAAGCCTGCCCCACAATGTCATTTGCTTTTGAGTGACAGTGAGAGAACCGTTAGGGTGAGAAGAAAAATTCCACCATAGGAATGTTCCTAAGGTCCTCCCGATCTGAACAAGCCTAACCTTGACCGTGTGGCATTAACCCTTCACAGTAAAACAGTGTTTTTTGATCTCACAGATTACAGTGTCATCTCTCCCCATAGGAATACATTGCCTGCACCACAAAATTCAACCTGAGGCCTATGTGGGTTATGAATGCCGTATGAACCTGTCTTCGGTACCAGTCCATCAGGCCACTATGAGGTCTACCTGTGTTGATTCTAAGCTTCCTGGACCAACCGGAAGTGGTTCAAATCACCCTAAAAGTGTTTACCCATACACTGCCTGCAGTTTGATAGACATGGTGCATTCAACTCTGTGTAGATCAGTCAATTCTTAACGTAAGGACTTAAAACTCAGGATTCTGTAAGTGGCCATGTCAATCAAGACATGTGGTGATTTATAGCTTCCTGTGCCAACCGGAAGTGCCATAATTGGTGTCTCAGGGGCTGTTTCGAAGGGTTAAAAAAGTCAGATCTGTCCAAAACTTCATATATGTGATTAGGCAACCCCCATGAACTGTAAATCAGTCATTTTTCCCAAAAAAAATCAAAGGAAAAAAAAATTGCACTAAAACACAACTTGGATGGAGGGACGTATTGGGGTGCGTAGAGACAGACAGTGGCCCCAATAGTTAGCTGTGTTGGAGCTAAAAAAGAACGGTCGGACCTAGAGTTCCGAAACTTTAGAAACCTGTTCTAGACCTCCGGGCCATGGTGCGTGGCGAGTTACGTGGCTCTAGACGGTTCTCGGACCGAGAAACAGCCTCGTACATTTGAAATAACTTCAATTCATTTTTGCATCACGAAAATGACGACATTTAGAAATGTCCCAGAGTCGCAAGACTAGGTGCATTGCGAACGTCTCGGCCCATATAGACAGACCCCAACGTTTCTGTCCGATAGCTCATTCAAGGACCCCGTAGCAAGTCATGGAAAATAGTGGATTTTCAGCACCAATTAGGGTTTTTCTCGGACACCAAATGACCTATCGAGCCGAAACTCGGGATTCGGGGTCGCCTCACATAGGACTTCACATAATGTCCGAACTGGACCCGCAGCTAGAACGTAACTATGTGTTTTACCTTTTTATTATGTTTTCAACTAGAGGCGCTGTGAATTATGGGCCTGCTCTGACATATGTGATAGTTGGCTACTAAATGAGTAGGAAAAAGTGGGTTTGGTGTCAATTGATATCCATTTGGTGTCATAATGACATCTAATTGACTGATGGACACTGACTTGCTAGTTGACTTTTGTACATTTGCAATATGTTTAAACGGAGAGGGACCATCACCAAAATGGCATTCTGAAATCAACACAAAAAATGGCATCACCATAGTCTCCAGACTGTTCTGAGTTCAACGAGCTATCCCGCTTGACCGTAGCTCGCTCGGTCTAGGCGCAGCAACCATTAGAATAGAAGGCCCAAAATGAAGCCTGCACCACAATGTCATTTGCTTTTGAGTGACAGTGAGAGAACCGTTAGGGTGAGAAGAAAAATTCCACCACATGAATGTTCCTAAGGTCCTCCCGATCTCAACAAGCCTAACCTTGACCGTGTGGCATTAACCCTTCACAGTAAAACAGGGTTTTTTGATCTCACAGATTACAGTGTCATCTCTCCCCATAGGAATACATTGCCTGCACCCCTAATTTCAACCTGAGGCCTATGTGGGTTATGAATGCCGTATGAACCTGTCTTCGGTACCAGTCCATCAGGCCACTATGAGGTCTACCTGTGTTGATTCTAAGCTTCCTGGACCAACCGGAAGTGGTTAAAATGCCCCTAAAAGTGTTTACCCATACATTGCATGCAGTTTGATAGACATAGTGCATTCAACCCTGTGTAGATCAGTCAATTCTTAACGTAAGGACTTAAAACTCAGGATTCTGTAACAGCATACCCCAATGAGGATATGTGTTGATTTATAACTTCCTGTGCCAACCGGAAGTGCCATAATTGGTGTCTCAGGGGCTGTTTCGAAGGGTTAAAAAAGTCTGATCTTTCCAAAACTTCATATGTGTGATTAGGCAACCCCCATGAACTGTAAATCAGTCATTTTTCCAAAAAAAAATCAAAGGAAAAAAAAATTGCACTAAATCACAACTTGGATGGAGGGACGTATTGGGGTGCGTAGAGACAGACAGTGGCTCCAATAGTTAGCTTTGTTGGAGCTAAAAAAGAACCGTCGGACCTAGAGTTCCGAAACTTTAGAAACCTGTTCTAGACCTCCCGTAGATGGTGCGTGGTGAGTTACGTGGCTCTAGACGGTTCTCGGACCGAGAAACAGCCTCGTACATTTGAAATAACTTCAATTCATTTTTGCATCACGAAAATGACGACATTTAGAAATGTCCCAGAGTCGCAAGACTAGGTGCATTGCGAACGTCTCGGCCCATATAGACAGACCCCAACGTTTCTGTCCGATATCTCATTCAAGGACCCCGTAGCAAGTCATGGAAAATAGTGGATTTTCAGCACCAATTAGGGTTTTTCTCGGACACCAAATGACCTATCGAGCCGAAACTTGGGATTCGGGGTCGCCTCAGCTAGGCCAACACATAACATAAGAAATGGACCCGCAGCTAGAACGTAACTACGTGTTTTATGGTTTTTTTATGGTTTGTACCGAAGGCGTTGTGAATTTTGGGCCAGCTCTGAAGTATGTAATAGTTGGCTACTAAACGAGTTGGAAAAAGTGGGTTTGGTGTCAGTTTGTATCAGTTTGGTGGTCAGAATGATATCTAATTGACTGATGGACTCTTGTCCACTTGACTCTTGTACATTTGCAATATGATTCTATAGTGAAAAAACATCACCAAAAGCGACATTCTGAAATCAACCCAAACGAGCGATTGAGATGACCCAGAATCACTGCAAAGCCATCCCGAGTTCATCGGGCCAGTCAATTTCACATTCCTGCAGGATTTTTATAGCATGACAAATTCGTGATGGTACCTGCCCATTAAAACATATTGCAAATGCACAGTGACTTTGAAAAAGTAAGAAACAAAAAAAAATACATCTAAAATTTTTTGAGCATGACAAATTCGTGATGGTACCTGCCCATTAAAACATATTCCAAATGCACAGTGACTTTGAAAAAGTAAGAAACAAAAAAAAATACATCTAAAATTTTTTGAGCATGACAAATTCGTGATGGTACCTGCCCATTGAAACATATTGCAAATGCACAGTGACTTTGAAAAAGTAAGGAAACATAAACAAATTCGATAAACAAATTCGTGATGGTACCTGCCCATTGAAACATATTGCAAATGCACAGTGACTTTGAAAAAGTAAGGAAACATAAACAAATTCGATAAACAAATTCGTGATGGTACCTGCCCATTAAAACATATTCCAAATGCACAGTGACTTTGAAAAAGTAAGAAACAAAAAAAAATACATCTAAAAAATTTTGAGCATGACAAATTCGTGATGGTACCTGCCCATTGAAACATATTGCAAATGCACAGTGACTTTGAAAAAGTAAGGAAACATAAACAAATTCGATAAACAAATTCGTGATGGTACCTGCCCATTGAAACATATTGCAAATGCACAGTGACTTTGAAAAAGTAAGGAAACATAAACAAATTCGATAAACAAATTCGTGATGGTACCTGCCCATTAAAACATATTCCAAATGCACAGTGACTTTGAAAAAGTAAGGAAACAAAAAAAAATACATCTAAAAAATTTTGAGCATGACAAATTCGTGATGGTACCTGCCCATTGAAACATATTGCAAATGCACAGTGACTTTGAAAAAGTAAGGAAACATAAACAAATTCGATAAACAAATTCGTGATGGTACCTGCCCATTAAAACATATTCCAAATGCACAGTGACTTTGAAAAAGTAAGAAACAAAAAAAAATACATCTAAAATTTTTTGAGCATGACAAATTCGTGATGGTACCTGCCCATTGAAACATATTGCAAATGCACAGTGACTTTGAAAAAGTAAGGAAACATAAACAAATTCGATAAACAAATTCGTGATGGTACCTGCCCATTAAAACATATTCCAAATGCACAGTGACTTTGAAAAAGTAAGAAACAAAAAAAAATACATCTAAAATTTTTTGAGCATGACAAATTCGTGATGGTACCTGCCCATTGAAACATATTGCAAATGCACAGTGACTTTGAAAAAGTAAGGAAACATAAACAAATTCGATAAACAAATTCGTGATGGTACCTGCCCATTAAAACATATTCCAAATGCACAGTGACTTTGAAAAAGTAAGGAAACAAAAAAAAATACATCTAAAAAATTTTGAGCATGACAAATTCGTGATGGTACCTGCCCATTGAAACATATTGCAAATGCACAGTGACTTTGAAAAAGTAAGGAAACATAAACAAATTCGATAAACAAATTCGTGATGGTACCTGTCCATTAAAACATATTCCAAATGCACAGTGACTTTGAAAAAGTAAGGAAACATAAACAAATTCGATAAACAAATTCGTGATGGTACCTGCCCATTAAAACATATTCCAAATGCACAGTGACTTTGAAAAAGTAAGAAACCAAAAAAAATACATCTAAAATTTTTTGAGCATGACAAATTCGTGATGGTACCTGCCCATTGAAACATATTGCAAATGCACAGTGACTTTGAAAAAGTAAGGAAACATAAACAAATTCGATAAACAAATTCGTGATGGTACCTGCCCATTAAAACATATTCCAAATGCACAGTGACTTTGAAAAAGTAAGAAACCAAAAAAAATACATCTAAAATTTTTTGAGCATGACAAATTCGTGATGGTACCTGCCCATTGAAACATATTGCAAATGCACAGTGACTTTGAAAAAGTAAGGAAACATAAACAAATTCGATAAACAAATTCGTGATGGTACCTGCCCATTAAAACATATTCCAAATGCACAGTGACTTTGAAAAAGTAAGGAAACATAAACAAATTCGATAAACAAATTCGTGATGGTACCTGCCCATTAAAACATATTCCAAATGCACAGTGACTTTGAAAAAGTAAGAAACAAAAAAAAATACATCTAAAATGTTTTGAGCATGACAAATTCGTGATGGTACCTGCCCATTGAAACATATTGCAAATGCACAGTGACTTTGAAAAAGTAAGGAAACATAAACAAATTCGATAAACAAATTCGTGATGGTACCTGCCCATTAAAACATATTCCAAATGCACAGTGACTTTGAAAAAGTAAGGAAACAAAAAAAAATACATCTAAAAAATTTTGAGCATGACAAATTCGTGATGGTACCTGCCCATTGAAACATATTGCAAATGCACAGTGACTTTGAAAAAGTAAGGAAACATAAACAAATTCGATAAACAAATTCGTGATGGTACCTGCCCATTAAAACATATTCCAAATGCACAGTGACTTTGAAAAAGTAAGAAACAAAAAAAAATACATCTAAAATTTTTTGAGCATGACAAATTCGTGATGGTACCTGCCCATTGAAACATATTGCAAATGCACAGTGACTTTGAAAAAGTAAGGAAACATAAACAAATTCGATAAACAAATTCGTGATGGTACCTGCCCATTAAAACATATTCCAAATGCACAGTGACTTTGAAAAAGTAAGAAACAAAAAAAAATACATCTAAAATTTTTTGAGCATGACAAATTCGTGATGGTACCTGCCCATTGAAACATATTGCAAATGCACAGTGACTTTGAAAAAGTAAGGAAACATAAACAAATTCGATAAACAAATTCGTGATGGTACCTGCCCATTAAAACATATTCCAAATGCACAGTGACTTTGAAAAAGTAAGGAAACAAAAAAAAATACATCTAAAAAATTTTGAGCATGACAAATTCGTGATGGTACCTGCCCATTGAAACATATTGCAAATGCACAGTGACTTTGAAAAAGTAAGGAAACATAAACAAATTCGATAAACAAATTCGTGATGGTACCTGTCCATTAAAACATATTCCAAATGCACAGTGACTTTGAAAAAGTAAGGAAACATAAACAAATTCGATAAACAAATTCGTGATGGTACCTGCCCATTAAAACATATTCCAAATGCACAGTGACTTTGAAAAAGTAAGAAACCAAAAAAAATACATCTAAAATTTTTTGAGCATGACAAATTCGTGATGGTACCTGCCCATTGAAACATATTGCAAATGCACAGTGACTTTGAAAAAGTAAGGAAACATAAACAAATTCGATAAACAAATTCGTGATGGTACCTGCCCATTAAAACATATTCCAAATGCACAGTGACTTTGAAAAAGTAAGAAACCAAAAAAAATACATCTAAAATTTTTTGAGCATGACAAATTCGTGATGGTACCTGCCCATTGAAACATATTGCAAATGCACAGTGACTTTGAAAAAGTAAGGAAACATAAACAAATTCGATAAACAAATTCGTGATGGTACCTGCCCATTAAAACATATTCCAAATGCACAGTGACTTTGAAAAAGTAAGGAAACATAAACAAATTCGATAAACAAATTCGTGATGGTACCTGCCCATTAAAACATATTCCAAATGCACAGTGACTTTGAAAAAGTAAGAAACAAAAAAAAATACATCTAAAATGTTTTGAGCATGACAAATTCGTGATGGTACCTGCCCATTGAAACATATTGCAAATGCACAGTGACTTTGAAAAAGTAAGGAAACATAAACAAATTCGATAAACAAATTCGTGATGGTACCTGCCCATTAAAACATATTCCAAATGCACAGTGACTTTGAAAAAGTAAGAAACAAAAAAAAATACATCTAAAATTTTTTGAGCATGACAAATTCGTGATGGTACCTGCCCATTGAAACATATTGCAAATGCACAGTGACTTTGAAAAAGTAAGGAAACATAAACAAATTCGATAAACAAATTCGTGATGGTACCTGCCCATTAAAACATATTCCAAATGCACAGTGACTTTGAAAAAGTAAGAAACAAAAAAAAATACATCTAAAATTTTTTGAGCATGACAAATTCGTGATGGTACCTGCCCATTGAAACATATTGCAAATGCACAGTGACTTTGAAAAAGTAAGGAAACATAAACAAATTCGATAAACAAATTCGTGATGGTACCTGCCCATTAAAACATATTCCAAATGCACAGTGACTTTGAAAAAGTAAGAAACAAAAAAAAATACATCTAAAATTTTTTGAGCATGACAAATTCGTGATGGTACCTGCCCATTGAAACATATTGCAAATGCACAGTGACTTTGAAAAAGTAAGGAAACATAAACAAATTCGATAAACAAATTCGTGATGGTACCTGCCCATTAAAACATATTCCAAATGCACAGTGACTTTGAAAAAGTAAGAAACAAAAAAAAATACATCTAAAATTTTTTGAGCATGACAAATTCGTGATGGTACCTGCCCATTGAAACATATTGCAAATGCACAGTGACTTTGAAAAAGTAAGGAAACATAAACAAATTCGATAAACAAATTCGTGATGGTACCTGCCCATTAAAACATATTCCAAATGCACAGTGACTTTGAAAAAGTAAGAAACAAAAAAAAATACATCTAAAATTTTTTGAGCATGACAAATTCGTGATGGTACCTGCCCATTGAAACATATTGCAAATGCACAGTGACTTTGAAAAAGTAAGGAAACATAAACAAATTCGATAAACAAATTCGTGATGGTACCTGCCCATTAAAACATATTCCAAATGCACAGTGACTTTGAAAAAGTAAGAAACAAAAAAAAATACATCTAAAATTTTTTGAGCATGACAAATTCGTGATGGTACCTGCCCATTGAAACATATTGCAAATGCACAGTGACTTTGAAAAAGTAAGGAAACATAAACAAATTCGATAAACAAATTTGTGATGGTACCTGCCCATTAAAACATATTCCAAATGCACAGTGACTTTGAAAAAGTAAGAAACAAAAAAAAATACATCTAAAATTTTTTGAGCATGACAAATTCGTGATGGTACCTGCCCATTGAAACATATTGCAAATGCACAGTGACTTTGAAAAAGTAAGGAAACATAAACAAATTCGATAAACAAATTCGTGATGGTACCTGCCCATTAAAACATATTCCAAATGCACAGTGACTTTGAAAAAGTAAGAAACAAAAAAAAATACATCTAAAATTTTTTGAGCATGACAAATTCGTGATGGTACCTGCCCATTGAAACATATTGCAAATGCACAGTGACTTTGAAAAAGTAAGGAAACATAAACAAATTCGATAAACAAATTCGTGATGGTACCTGCCCATTAAAACATATTCCAAATGCACAGTGACTTTGAAAAAGTAAGAAACAAAAAAAAATACATCTAAAATTTTTTGAGCATGACAAATTCGTGATGGTACCTGCCCATTGAAACATATTGCAAATGCACAGTGACTTTGAAAAAGTAAGGAAACATAAACAAATTCGATAAACAAATTCGTGATGGTACCTGCCCATTAAAACATATTCCAAATGCACAGTGACTTTGAAAAAGTAAGGAAACAAAAAAAAATACATCTAAAAAATTTTGAGCATGACAAATTCGTGATGGTACCTGCCCATTGAAACATATTGCAAATGCACAGTGACTTTGAAAAAGTAAGGAAACATAAACAAATTCGATAAACAAATTCGTGATGATACCTGCCCATTAAAACATATTCCAAATGCACAGTGACTTTGAAAAAGTAAGAAACAAAAAAAAATACATCTAAAATTTTTTGAGCATGACAAATTCGTGATGGTACCTGCCCATTGAAACATATTGCAAATGCACAGTGACTTTGAAAAAGTAAGGAAACATAAACAAATTCGATAAACAAATTCGTGATGGTACCTGCCCATTAAAACATATTGCAAATGCACAGTGACTTTGAAAAAGTAAGGAAACATAAACAAAAAAACATCCCAAAAAATGTTGGGTAACCAGCTGCATATTTTAGATCACAAGCTTGAATTTTGAGCATGACAAATTCGTGATGGTACCTGCCCATTAAAACATATTGCAAATGCACAGTGACTTTGAAAAAGTAAGGAAACATAAACAAATTCGATAAACAAATTCGTGATGGTACCTGCCCATTAAAACATATTGCAAATGCACAGTAACTTTGAAAAAGTAAGGAAACATAAACAAAAAAACATCCCAAAAAATGTTGGGTAACCAGCTGCATATTTTAGATCACAAGCTTGAATTTTGAGCATGACAAATTCGTGATGGTACCTGCCCATTAAAACATATTGCAAATGCACAGTGACTTTGAAAAAGTAAGGAAACATAAACAAAAAAACATCCCAAATTTTTTTTTTTGGGTTACCAGTTGCA
>NC_143041.1:442082-449582 GCF_057628025.1 Oncorhynchus mykiss
GGACGGGCACCTTCATTGGACAAGAACCATGGTCATTGGATGAACCAAACCCACAAGGTGATAGCTGGGATAGAGCACCTGCCCAGGACAAGGCTCAATATCCTCCCACCACCAAGCTGGGCAACGTGGATCAAAAGTTAGGACACATCGGGCGCCGAAGGGTCTGGTCAAACCACTAAATCGGTCGCCGGCGGGAAAATGTCCAAAGTACCATGGTTCTGAGGGTCTGACTTCCCTCAAAACTGTCCGTTACTCATTTTCTATTCGGACTGAGCAGTTTGACACCACCCCCGTCTCTCTAGGACATGGAAGTCCTGTTGCCAAAAACCAGGTTTCTGAAATCGCGCCGGTACCTGTCTGGTCGACCCGCCACTGAGTGTGTAATCCAAAACAGGCCAAATATCGATGAAGCCCTGAACCTCACAGGGCTTCTGTGCGCCCCACCATCGGGGGTCAAATTCAACAAAAACGTGATAAATCAAAAAGTACACATCCGATCTTGATGGGGTTTTTTTTGCACGAAAGTGCATAAATAGACGAGCATTTACATTCAATTAAAAACGTTTTTGTATAAAACATTTTAATAGGAAATCGTGTTTCAAGTTTTGGGAAAAAAGTGAATTTCACAGGATGCATAGGTTCCTGTGGATGCGAATTTTTTTTTACATTATGTAATTGTTGCCCATCACGAGAGAGGGTATGAGACGAAATTTGGGACCTCTAGCCCTTCGGGAAGTATTTTTAATCATTTTTTGAAAATTACAGAAATTGGTCGAAAAAATGACAGAGTCCCACTTTTCACAGCCGTGCACCTGGTGATTGAAAACGTGCATCTGGTAACCCAAAAATGCGGTTCTCAATGCGCTTGCCGGTGTTACAGATATACATGTCCGATAATGATGCACCCTACTACGGACCTTTTTCAATGGGGGCCGGCCTGAATTATTTATGGAAGGTATGATTACTTTTTTTTTCTCCGTGCAACTGGTGATTGAAAACGTGCACCTGGTCACCCAAAACACGGTTCTCTATGCGGTTAGCGGTGTTCCCGAGATTCATGTCCGATAATGATGCACCCTACTACGGACCTTTTCAATGGGGGCCGGTCCGAATTATTTATGGAAGGTATGATTTTTTTTTTCTCTCTCCGTGCAACTGGTGATTGAAAACGTGCATCTGGTAACCCAAAACACGGTTCTCTATGCGGTTAGCGGTGTTCCCGAGATTCATGTCCGATAATGATGCACCCTACTACGGACCTTTTCAATGGGGGCCGGTCCGAATTATTTATGGAAGGTATGATTTTTTTTTTTTTTTTCAACACTTTTCCCCTCTTTTTCTCTCTCTGCCGGGGCCGGCCCTGGGTGCTTTATGGACGGTTTAAAACATGACTATGGATGCAAATGCTCATTTTCCTCCGTGCAACTGGTGATTGAAAACGTGCATCTGGTAACCCAAAAATTATAAAACGGTTTTAAATACTTTTACCCGTCATTCTATTGATATAGCCCGCTAGGGGAGTGCCCCACTACGGCCCTCTCTCTGTCAGGGCCGTCCTTGGGTGCTTTTTAGACACTTTAAGAAATCACGATGGATGCAGATTGCTATTAATCCTCCGTGCAACTGGTGATTGAAAACGTGCATCTGGTAACCCAAAATTTCAAATATGGTTCAAAATGAATTTAAAGGCACCCCTCTCATTGTTGCCCGCTATGGGAGCACCCCACTAAGGCCCTGTCTCGGTCGGGGCCGTCCTGAGTGCTTTATAGACACTTTAAGAAATCGCGATGGATGCAGATTGCTATTAATCCTCCGTGCAACTGGTGATTGAAAATGTGCAACTGGTGATTGAAAACGTGCACCTGGTCACCCAAAACACGGTTCTCTATGCGGTTAGCGGTGTTCCATATATTCATGTCCGCTTATGGCGCACCCTACTACGGACCTTTAGCAATGGGGGCCGGCCCGAATTATTTATGGAAGGTCTGATGATGATTTTTTTTTTTTTTCCACCATCTCTTTCTCTCTCTGCCGGGGCCGGCCAAGAGTGCTTTATGGACGGTTTAAGACATGACTATGGATGCAAATGCTCATTTTCCTCCGTGCACCTGGTGATTGAAAACGTGCATCTGGTAACCCAAAAATTATAAAACGGTTTTAAATACTTTTACCCGTCATTCTATTGATATAGCCCGCTAGGGGAGTGCCCCACTACGGCCCTCTCTCTGTCAGGGCCGTCCTTGGGTGCTTTTTAGACACTTTAAGAAATCACGATGGATGCAGATTGCTATTAATCCTCCGTGCAACTGGTGATTGAAAACGTGCATCTGGTAACCCAAAATTTCAAATATGGTTCAAAATGAATTTAAAGGCACCCCTCTCATTGTTGCCCGCTATGGGAGCACCCCACTAAGGCCCTGTCTCGGTCGGGGCCGTCCTGAGTGCTTTATAGACACTTTAAGAAATCGCGATGGATGCAGATTGCTATTAATCCTCCGTGCAACTGGTGATTGAAAATGTGCAACTGGTGATTGAAAACGTGCACCTGGTCACCCAAAACACGGTTCTCTATGCGGTTAGCGGTGTTCCATATATTCATGTCCGCTTATGGCGCACCCTACTACGGACCTTTAGCAATGGGGGCCGGCCCGAATTATTTATGGAAGGTCTGATGATGATTTTTTTTTTTTTTCCACCATCTCTTTCTCTCTCTGCCGGGGCCGGCCAAGAGTGCTTTATGGACGGTTTAAGACATGACTATGGATGCAAATGCTCATTTTCCTCCGTGCACCTGGTGATTGAAAACGTGCATCTGGTAACCCAAAAATTATAAAACGGTTTTAAATACTTTTACCCGTCATTCTATTGATATAGCCCGCTAGGGGAGTGCCCCACTACGGCCCTCTCTCTGTCAGGGCCGTCCTTGGGTGCTTTTTAGACACTTTAAGAAATCACGATGGATGCAGATTGCTATTAATCCTCCGTGCAACTGGTGATTGAAAACGTGCATCTGGTAACCCAAAATTTCAAATATGGTTCAAAATGAATTTAAAGGCACCCCTCTCATTGTTGCCCGCTATGGGAGCACCCCACTAAGGCCCTGTCTCGGTCGGGGCCGTCCTGAGTGCTTTATAGACACTTTAAGAAATCGCGATGGATGCAGATTGCTATTAATCCTCCGTGCAACTGGTGATTGAAAATGTGCAACTGGTGATTGAAAACGTGCACCTGGTCACCCAAAACACGGTTCTCTATGCGGTTAGCGGTGTTCCATATATTCATGTCCGCTTATGGCGCACCCTACTACGGACCTTTAGCAATGGGGGCCGGCCCGAATTATTTATGGAAGGTCTGATGATGATTTTTTTTTTTTTTCCACCATCTCTTTCTCTCTCTGCCGGGGCCGGCCAAGAGTGCTTTATGGACGGTTTAAGACATGACTATGGATGCAAATGCTCATTTTCCTCCGTGCACCTGGTGATTGAAAACGTGCATCTGGTAACCCAAAAATTATAAAACGGTTTTAAATACTTTTACCCGTCATTCTATTGATATAGCCCGCTAGGGGAGTGCCCCACTACGGCCCTCTCTCTGTCAGGGCCGTCCTTGGGTGCTTTTTAGACACTTTAAGAAATCACGATGGATGCAGATTGCTATTAATCCTCCGTGCAACTGGTGATTGAAAACGTGCATCTGGTAACCCAAAATTTCAAATATGGTTCAAAATGAATTTAAAGGCACCCCTCTCATTGTTGCCCGCTATGGGAGCACCCCACTAAGGCCCTGTCTCGGTCGGGGCCGTCCTGAGTGCTTTATAGACACTTTAAGAAATCGCGATGGATGCAGATTGCTATTAATCCTCCGTGCAACTGGTGATTGAAAATGTGCAACTGGTGATTGAAAACGTGCACCTGGTCACCCAAAACACGGTTCTCTATGCGGTTAGCGGTGTTCCATATATTCATGTCCGCTTATGGCGCACCCTACTACGGACCTTTAGCAATGGGGGCCGGCCCGAATTATTTATGGAAGGTCTGATGATGATTTTTTTTTTTTTTCCACCATCTCTTTCTCTCTCTGCCGGGGCCGGCCAAGAGTGCTTTATGGACGGTTTAAGACATGACTATGGATGCAAATGCTCATTTTCCTCCGTGCACCTGGTGATTGAAAACGTGCATCTGGTAACCCAAAAATTATAAAACGGTTTTAAATACTTTTACCCGTCATTCTATTGATATAGCCCGCTAGGGGAGTGCCCCACTACGGCCCTCTCTCTGTCAGGGCCGTCCTTGGGTGCTTTTTAGACACTTTAAGAAATCACGATGGATGCAGATTGCTATTAATCCTCCGTGCAACTGGTGATTGAAAACGTGCATCTGGTAACCCAAAATTTCAAATATGGTTCAAAATGAATTTAAAGGCACCCCTCTCATTGTTGCCCGCTATGGGAGCACCCCACTAAGGCCCTGTCTCGGTCGGGGCCGTCCTGAGTGCTTTATAGACACTTTAAGAAATCGCGATGGATGCAGATTGCTATTAATCCTCCGTGCAACTGGTGATTGAAAATGTGCAACTGGTGATTGAAAACGTGCACCTGGTCACCCAAAACACGGTTCTCTATGCGGTTAGCGGTGTTCCATATATTCATGTCCGCTTATGGCGCACCCTACTACGGACCTTTAGCAATGGGGGCCGGCCCGAATTATTTATGGAAGGTCTGATGATGATTTTTTTTTTTTTTCCACCATCTCTTTCTCTCTCTGCCGGGGCCGGCCAAGAGTGCTTTATGGACGGTTTAAGACATGACTATGGATGCAAATGCTCATTTTCCTCCGTGCACCTGGTGATTGAAAACGTGCATCTGGTAACCCAAAAATTATAAAACGGTTTTAAATACTTTTACCCGTCATTCTATTGATATAGCCCGCTAGGGGAGTGCCCCACTACGGCCCTCTCTCTGTCAGGGCCGTCCTTGGGTGCTTTTTAGACACTTTAAGAAATCACGATGGATGCAGATTGCTATTAATCCTCCGTGCAACTGGTGATTGAAAACGTGCATCTGGTAACCCAAAATTTCAAATATGGTTCAAAATGAATTTAAAGGCACCCCTCTCATTGTTGCCCGCTATGGGAGCACCCCACTAAGGCCCTGTCTCGGTCGGGGCCGTCCTGAGTGCTTTATAGACACTTTAAGAAATCGCGATGGATGCAGATTGCTATTAATCCTCCGTGCAACTGGTGATTGAAAATGTGCAACTGGTGATTGAAAACGTGCACCTGGTCACCCAAAACACGGTTCTCT
The DNA here is from genome assembly GCF_057628025.1 of Oncorhynchus mykiss. Lineage (NCBI taxonomy): Eukaryota > Metazoa > Chordata > Actinopteri > Salmoniformes > Salmonidae > Oncorhynchus > Oncorhynchus mykiss. Next base: position 447,385 of record NC_143041.1, read on the forward strand.
ATGCGGTTAGCGGTGTTCCATATATTCATGTCCGCTTATGGCGCACCCTACTACGGACCTTTAGCAATGGGGGCCGGCCCGAATTATTTATGGAAGGTCTGATGATGATTTTTTTTTTTTTTCCACCATCTCTTTCTCTCTCTGCCGGGGCCGGCCAAGAGTGCTTTATGGACGGTTTAAGACATGACTATGGATGCAAATGCTCATTTTCCTCCGTGCACCTGGTGATTGAAAACGTGCATCTGGTAACCCAAAAATTATAAAACGGTTTTAAATACTTTTACCCGTCATTCTATTGATATAGCCCGCTAGGGGAGTGCCCCACTACGGCCCTCTCTCTGTCAGGGCCGTCCTTGGGTGCTTTTTAGACACTTTAAGAAATCACGATGGATGCAGATTGCTATTAATCCTCCGTGCAACTGGTGATTGAAAACGTGCATCTGGTAACCCAAAATTTCAAATATGGTTCAAAATGAATTTAAAGGCACCCCTCTCATTGTTGCCCGCTATGGGAGCACCCCACTAAGGCCCTGTCTCGGTCGGGGCCGTCCTGAGTGCTTTATAGACACTTTAAGAAATCGCGATGGATGCAGATTGCTATTAATCCTCCGTGCAACTGGTGATTGAAAATGTGCAACTGGTGATTGAAAACGTGCACCTGGTCACCCAAAACACGGTTCTCTATGCGGTTAGCGGTGTTCCATATATTCATGTCCGCTTATGGCGCACCCTACTACGGACCTTTAGCAATGGGGGCCGGCCCGAATTATTTATGGAAGGTCTGATGATGATTTTTTTTTTTTTTCCACCATCTCTTTCTCTCTCTGCCGGGGCCGGCCAAGAGTGCTTTATGGACGGTTTAAGACATGACTATGGATGCAAATGCTCATTTTCCTCCGTGCACCTGGTGATTGAAAACGTGCATCTGGTAACCCAAAAATTATAAAACGGTTTTAAATACTTTTACCCGTCATTCTATTGATATAGCCCGCTAGGGGAGTGCCCCACTACGGCCCTCTCTCTGTCAGGGCCGTCCTTGGGTGCTTTTTAGACACTTTAAGAAATCACGATGGATGCAGATTGCTATTAATCCTCCGTGCAACTGGTGATTGAAAACGTGCATCTGGTAACCCAAAATTTCAAATATGGTTCAAAATGAATTTAAAGGCACCCCTCTCATTGTTCCCCGCTATGGGAGCACCCCACTAAGGCCCTGTCTCGGTCGGGGCCGTCCTTCAGTGCTTTATATACAGTTTCATATATTACGATGGATGCAGATTGTGATTGTTTTCCAAAAGACCCGTGTGTATCTGGTAACCCAAAAATTATAAAACTGTTTTAAATCATTTTACCGGTCATTCTATTGATATAGCCCGCTAGGGGAGTACCCTACTACGGCCCTCTCTCGGTCAGGCCCGTCCTTAGGTGCTTTATATACAGTTTAAGATATTACGATGGATGCAGATTGTGATTGTTTTCCAAAAGACCCGTGTGCATCTGGTAACCCAAAAATTAAAATATGGTTCAAAACCCGGGTAACACCACTCTATTTACGGACATGACAGTAGAGCTTACCCCCTGGAGCTATTGACCTCCAGGCTTGTAGGCCCTTACTCACCACCCGGGTATCACCCCTCTATTTCGGGGATGATACCAGCAGGGGACCCCCCCCACCTCCACAACCTCGCATACCAGGTGAACCAGGGCACCCACACTTAAGCACCCCTCCTCGGACATTAAAGCAGATAACCGCGCTGTTATGAACCGCGTGCACCTGGTCACCCAAATGGAACTTGTGCACCTGGTCACCCAAAAGGACCGGCGTGCACCTGGTCACCCAAAGGCCGGAGTGCACCTGGTCACCCAAAAGGACCATGTGCACCTGGTCACCCAAAGGCCGGCGTGCACCTGGTCACCCAAAAGGACCGTGTGCACCTGGTCACCCAAAAGCCGGCGTGCACCTGGTCACCCAAAGGACCATGTGCACCTGGTCACCCAAAGGCCGGCGTGCACCTGGTCACCCAAAGGCCGGCGTGCACCTGGTCACCCAAAGGACCATGTGCACCTGGTCACCCAAAAGGACCATGTGCACCTGGTCACCCAAAGGACCATGTGCACCTGGTCACCCAAAGGACCATGTGCACCTGGTCACCCAAAAGAACCGTGTGCACCTGGTCACCCAAAGGCCGGCGTGCACC
>NC_143041.1:462082-467082 GCF_057628025.1 Oncorhynchus mykiss
GTGATTGAAAACGTGCATCTGGTAACCCAAAATTTCAAATATGGTTCAAAATGAATTTAAAGGCACCCCTCTCATTGTTGCCCGCTATGGGAGCACCCCACTAAGGCCCTGTCTCGGTCGGGGCCGTCCTGAGTGCTTTATAGACACTTTAAGAAATCGCGATGGATGCAGATTGCTATTAATCCTCCGTGCAACTGGTGATTGAAAATGTGCAACTGGTGATTGAAAACGTGCACCTGGTCACCCAAAACACGGTTCTCTATGCGGTTAGCGGTGTTCCATATATTCATGTCCGCTTATGGCGCACCCTACTACGGACCTTTAGCAATGGGGGCCGGCCCGAATTATTTATGGAAGGTCTGATGATGATTTTTTTTTTTTTTCCACCATCTCTTTCTCTCTCTGCCGGGGCCGGCCAAGAGTGCTTTATGGACGGTTTAAGACATGACTATGGATGCAAATGCTCATTTTCCTCCGTGCACCTGGTGATTGAAAACGTGCATCTGGTAACCCAAAAATTATAAAACGGTTTTAAATACTTTTACCCGTCATTCTATTGATATAGCCCGCTAGGGGAGTGCCCCACTACGGCCCTCTCTCTGTCAGGGCCGTCCTTGGGTGCTTTTTAGACACTTTAAGAAATCACGATGGATGCAGATTGCTATTAATCCTCCGTGCAACTGGTGATTGAAAACGTGCATCTGGTAACCCAAAATTTCAAATATGGTTCAAAATGAATTTAAAGGCACCCCTCTCATTGTTGCCCGCTATGGGAGCACCCCACTAAGGCCCTGTCTCGGTCGGGGCCGTCCTGAGTGCTTTATAGACACTTTAAGAAATCGCGATGGATGCAGATTGCTATTAATCCTCCGTGCAACTGGTGATTGAAAATGTGCAACTGGTGATTGAAAACGTGCACCTGGTCACCCAAAACACGGTTCTCTATGCGGTTAGCGGTGTTCCATATATTCATGTCCGCTTATGGCGCACCCTACTACGGACCTTTAGCAATGGGGGCCGGCCCGAATTATTTATGGAAGGTCTGATGATGATTTTTTTTTTTTTTCCACCATCTCTTTCTCTCTCTGCCGGGGCCGGCCAAGAGTGCTTTATGGACGGTTTAAGACATGACTATGGATGCAAATGCTCATTTTCCTCCGTGCACCTGGTGATTGAAAACGTGCATCTGGTAACCCAAAAATTATAAAACGGTTTTAAATACTTTTACCCGTCATTCTATTGATATAGCCCGCTAGGGGAGTGCCCCACTACGGCCCTCTCTCTGTCAGGGCCGTCCTTGGGTGCTTTTTAGACACTTTAAGAAATCACGATGGATGCAGATTGCTATTAATCCTCCGTGCAACTGGTGATTGAAAACGTGCATCTGGTAACCCAAAATTTCAAATATGGTTCAAAATGAATTTAAAGGCACCCCTCTCATTGTTGCCCGCTATGGGAGCACCCCACTAAGGCCCTGTCTCGGTCGGGGCCGTCCTGAGTGCTTTATAGACACTTTAAGAAATCGCGATGGATGCAGATTGCTATTAATCCTCCGTGCAACTGGTGATTGAAAATGTGCAACTGGTGATTGAAAACGTGCACCTGGTCACCCAAAACACGGTTCTCTATGCGGTTAGCGGTGTTCCATATATTCATGTCCGCTTATGGCGCACCCTACTACGGACCTTTAGCAATGGGGGCCGGCCCGAATTATTTATGGAAGGTCTGATGATGATTTTTTTTTTTTTTCCACCATCTCTTTCTCTCTCTGCCGGGGCCGGCCAAGAGTGCTTTATGGACGGTTTAAGACATGACTATGGATGCAAATGCTCATTTTCCTCCGTGCACCTGGTGATTGAAAACGTGCATCTGGTAACCCAAAAATTATAAAACGGTTTTAAATACTTTTACCCGTCATTCTATTGATATAGCCCGCTAGGGGAGTGCCCCACTACGGCCCTCTCTCTGTCAGGGCCGTCCTTGGGTGCTTTTTAGACACTTTAAGAAATCACGATGGATGCAGATTGCTATTAATCCTCCGTGCAACTGGTGATTGAAAACGTGCATCTGGTAACCCAAAATTTCAAATATGGTTCAAAATGAATTTAAAGGCACCCCTCTCATTGTTGCCCGCTATGGGAGCACCCCACTAAGGCCCTGTCTCGGTCGGGGCCGTCCTGAGTGCTTTATAGACACTTTAAGAAATCGCGATGGATGCAGATTGCTATTAATCCTCCGTGCAACTGGTGATTGAAAATGTGCAACTGGTGATTGAAAACGTGCACCTGGTCACCCAAAACACGGTTCTCTATGCGGTTAGCGGTGTTCCATATATTCATGTCCGCTTATGGCGCACCCTACTACGGACCTTTAGCAATGGGGGCCGGCCCGAATTATTTATGGAAGGTCTGATGATGATTTTTTTTTTTTTTCCACCATCTCTTTCTCTCTCTGCCGGGGCCGGCCAAGAGTGCTTTATGGACGGTTTAAGACATGACTATGGATGCAAATGCTCATTTTCCTCCGTGCACCTGGTGATTGAAAACGTGCATCTGGTAACCCAAAAATTATAAAACGGTTTTAAATACTTTTACCCGTCATTCTATTGATATAGCCCGCTAGGGGAGTGCCCCACTACGGCCCTCTCTCTGTCAGGGCCGTCCTTGGGTGCTTTTTAGACACTTTAAGAAATCACGATGGATGCAGATTGCTATTAATCCTCCGTGCAACTGGTGATTGAAAACGTGCATCTGGTAACCCAAAATTTCAAATATGGTTCAAAATGAATTTAAAGGCACCCCTCTCATTGTTGCCCGCTATGGGAGCACCCCACTAAGGCCCTGTCTCGGTCGGGGCCGTCCTGAGTGCTTTATAGACACTTTAAGAAATCGCGATGGATGCAGATTGCTATTAATCCTCCGTGCAACTGGTGATTGAAAATGTGCAACTGGTGATTGAAAACGTGCACCTGGTCACCCAAAACACGGTTCTCTATGCGGTTAGCGGTGTTCCATATATTCATGTCCGCTTATGGCGCACCCTACTACGGACCTTTAGCAATGGGGGCCGGCCCGAATTATTTATGGAAGGTCTGATGATGATTTTTTTTTTTTTTCCACCATCTCTTTCTCTCTCTGCCGGGGCCGGCCAAGAGTGCTTTATGGACGGTTTAAGACATGACTATGGATGCAAATGCTCATTTTCCTCCGTGCACCTGGTGATTGAAAACGTGCATCTGGTAACCCAAAAATTATAAAACGGTTTTAAATACTTTTACCCGTCATTCTATTGATATAGCCCGCTAGGGGAGTGCCCCACTACGGCCCTCTCTCTGTCAGGGCCGTCCTTGGGTGCTTTTTAGACACTTTAAGAAATCACGATGGATGCAGATTGCTATTAATCCTCCGTGCAACTGGTGATTGAAAACGTGCATCTGGTAACCCAAAATTTCAAATATGGTTCAAAATGAATTTAAAGGCACCCCTCTCATTGTTCCCCGCTATGGGAGCACCCCACTAAGGCCCTGTCTCGGTCGGGGCCGTCCTTCAGTGCTTTATATACAGTTTCATATATTACGATGGATGCAGATTGTGATTGTTTTCCAAAAGACCCGTGTGTATCTGGTAACCCAAAAATTATAAAACTGTTTTAAATCATTTTACCGGTCATTCTATTGATATAGCCCGCTAGGGGAGTACCCTACTACGGCCCTCTCTCGGTCAGGCCCGTCCTTAGGTGCTTTATATACAGTTTAAGATATTACGATGGATGCAGATTGTGATTGTTTTCCAAAAGACCCGTGTGCATCTGGTAACCCAAAAATTAAAATATGGTTCAAAACCCGGGTAACACCACTCTATTTACGGACATGACAGTAGAGCTTACCCCCTGGAGCTATTGACCTCCAGGCTTGTAGGCCCTTACTCACCACCCGGGTATCACCCCTCTATTTCGGGGATGATACCAGCAGGGGACCCCCCCCACCTCCACAACCTCGCATACCAGGTGAACCAGGGCACCCACACTTAAGCACCCCTCCTCGGACATTAAAGCAGATAACCGCGCTGTTATGAACCGCGTGCACCTGGTCACCCAAATGGAACTTGTGCACCTGGTCACCCAAAAGGACCGGCGTGCACCTGGTCACCCAAAGGCCGGAGTGCACCTGGTCACCCAAAAGGACCATGTGCACCTGGTCACCCAAAGGCCGGCGTGCACCTGGTCACCCAAAAGGACCGTGTGCACCTGGTCACCCAAAAGCCGGCGTGCACCTGGTCACCCAAAGGACCATGTGCACCTGGTCACCCAAAGGCCGGCGTGCACCTGGTCACCCAAAGGCCGGCGTGCACCTGGTCACCCAAAGGACCATGTGCACCTGGTCACCCAAAAGGACCATGTGCACCTGGTCACCCAAAGGACCATGTGCACCTGGTCACCCAAAGGACCATGTGCACCTGGTCACCCAAAAGAACCGTGTGCACCTGGTCACCCAAAGGCCGGCGTGCACCTGGTCACCCAAAGGACCATGTGCACCTGGTCACCCAAAAGGACCATGTGCACCTGGTCACCCAAAGGCCGGCGTGCACCTGGTCACCCAAAGGACCATGTGCACCTGGTCACCCAAAAGAACCGTGTGCACCTGGTCACCCAAAGGCCGGCGTGCACCTGGTCACCCAAAGGACCATGTGCACCTGGTCACCCAAAAGGACCATGTGCACCTGGTCACCCAAAGGCCGGCGTGCACCTGGTCACCCAAAGGACCATGTGCACCTGGTCACCCAAAAGAACCGTGTGCACCTGGTCACCCAAAGGCCGGCGTGCACCTGGTCACCCAAAGGACCATGTGCACCTGGTCACCCAAAAGGACCATGTGCACCTGGTCACCCAAAGGACCATGTGCACCTGGTCACCCAAAGGACCATGTGCACCTGGTCACCCAAAAGAACCGTGTGCACCTGGTCACCCAAAGGCCGGCGTGCACCTGGTCACCCAAAGGACCA
>NC_143041.1:479582-482082 GCF_057628025.1 Oncorhynchus mykiss
TGCATCTGGTAACCCAAAAATTATAAAACGGTTTTAAATACTTTTACCCGTCATTCTATTGATATAGCCCGCTAGGGGAGTGCCCCACTACGGCCCTCTCTCTGTCAGGGCCGTCCTTGGGTGCTTTTTAGACACTTTAAGAAATCACGATGGATGCAGATTGCTATTAATCCTCCGTGCAACTGGTGATTGAAAACGTGCATCTGGTAACCCAAAATTTCAAATATGGTTCAAAATGAATTTAAAGGCACCCCTCTCATTGTTCCCCGCTATGGGAGCACCCCACTAAGGCCCTGTCTCGGTCGGGGCCGTCCTTCAGTGCTTTATATACAGTTTCATATATTACGATGGATGCAGATTGTGATTGTTTTCCAAAAGACCCGTGTGTATCTGGTAACCCAAAAATTATAAAACTGTTTTAAATCATTTTACCGGTCATTCTATTGATATAGCCCGCTAGGGGAGTACCCTACTACAGCCCTCTCTCGGTCAGGCCCGTCCTTCAGTGCTTTATGGACAGTTTTAAATATTACGATGGATGCAGATTGTGATTGTTTTCCAAAAGACCCGTGTGCATCTGGTAACCCAAAAATTGTAAAACTGTTTTAAATCATTTTACCGGTCATTCTATTGATATAGCCCGCTAGGGGAGTACCCTACTACGGCCCTCTCTCGGTCAGGCCCGTCCTTAGGTGCTTTATATACAGTTTAAGATATTACGATGGATGCAGATTGTGATTGTTTTCCAAAAGACCCGTGTGCATCTGGTAACCCAAAAATTAAAATATGGTTCAAAACCCGGGTAACACCACTCTATTTACGGACATGACAGTAGAGCTTACCCCCTGGAGCTATTGACCTCCAGGCTTGTCGGCCCTTACTCACCACCCGGGTATCACCCCTCTATTTCGGGGATGATACCAGCAGGGGACCCCCCCCCCACCTCCACAACCTCGCATACCAGGTGAACCAGGGCACCCACACTTAAGCACCCCTCCTCGGACATTAAAGCAGATAACCGCGCTGTTATGAACCGCGTGCACCTGGTCACCCAAATGGAACTTGTGCACCTGGTCACCCAAATGGAACTTGTGCACCTGGTCACCCAAAGACCGGCGTGCACCTGGTCACCCAAAGGCCGGCATGCACCTGGTCACCCAAAGGCCGGCGTGCACCTGGTCACCCAAATGGACCATGTGCACCTGGTCACCCAAAAGGACCATGTGCACCTGGTCACCCAAAGGACCATGTGCACCTGGTCACCCAAAAGAACCGTGTGCACCTGGTCACCCAAAGGCCGGCGTGCACCTGGTCACCCAAAGGACCATGTGCACCTGGTCACCCAAAAGGACCATGTGCACCTGGTCACCCAAAGGACCATGTGCACCTGGTCACCCAAAAGGACCATGTGCACCTGGTCACCCAAAAGGACCATGTGCACCTGGTCACCCAAAGGACCATGTGCACCTGGTCACCCAAAAGAACCGTGTGCACCTGGTCACCCAAAGGCCGGCGTGCACCTGGTCACCCAAAGGACCATGTGCACCTGGTCACCCAAAAGGACCATGTGCACCTGGTCACCCAAAGGCCGGCGTGCACCTGGTCACCCAAAGGACCATGTGCACCTGGTCACCCAAAAGAACCGTGTGCACCTGGTCACCCAAAGGCCGGCGTGCACCTGGTCACCCAAAGGCCGGCGTGCACCTGGTCACCCAAAAGGACCATGTGCACCTGGTCACCCAAAAGAACCGTGTGCACCTGGTCACCCAAAGGCCGGCGTGCACCTGGTCACCCAAAGGCCGGCGTGCACCTGGTCACCCAAAAGGACCATGTGCACCTGGTCACCCAAAAGGACCGTGTGCACCTGGTCACCCAAAAGCCGGCGTGCACCTGGTCACCCAAAAGGACCGTGTGCACCTGGTCACCCAAATGGAACTTGTGCACCTGGTCACCCAAAAGCCGGCGTGCACCTGGTCACCCAAAAGGACCGTGTGCACCTGGTCACCCAAATGGAACTTGTGCACCTGGTCACCCAAAAGCCGGCGTGCACCTGGTCACCCAAATGGAACTTGTGCACCTGGTCACCCAAAAGACAGGCGTGCACCTGGTCACCCAAAAGCCGGCGTGCACCTGGTCACCCAAAGGCCGGCGTGCACCTGGTCACCCAAAAGGACCATGTGCACCTGGTCACCCAAAAGGACCATGTGCACCTGGTCACCCAAAGGACCATGTGCACCTGGTCACCCAAAAGAACCGTGTGCACCTGGTCACCCAAAGGCCGGCGTGCACCTGGTCACCCAAAGGACCATGTGCACCTGGTCACCCAAAAGGACCATGTGCACCTGGTCACCCAAAGGCCGGCGTGCACCTGGTCACCCAAAGGACCATGTGCACCTGGTCACCCAAAAGAACCGTGTGCACCTGGTCACCCAAAGGCCGGCGTGCACCTGGTCACCCAAAGGCCGGCGTGCACCTGGTCACCCAAAAGGACCATGTGCAC
>NC_143041.1:492082-502082 GCF_057628025.1 Oncorhynchus mykiss
CCGGTACCTGTCTGGTCGACCCGCCACTGAGTGTGTAATCCAAAACAGGCCAAATATCGATGAAGCCCTGAACCTCACAGGGCTTCTGTGCGCCCCACCATCGGGGGTCAAATTCAACAAAAACGTGATAAATCAAAAAGTACACATCCGATCTTGATGGGGTTTTTTTTGCACGAAAGTGCATAAATAGACGAGCATTTACATTCAATTAAAAACGTTTTTGTATAAAACATTTTAATAGGAAATCGTGTTTCAAGTTTTGGGAAAAAAGTGAATTTCACAGGATGCATAGGTTCCTGTGGATGCGAATTTTTTTTTACATTATGTAATTGTTGCCCATCACGAGAGAGGGTATGAGACGAAATTTGGGACCTCTAGCCCTTCGGGAAGTATTTTTAATCATTTTTTGAAAATTACAGAAATTGGTCGAAAAAATGACAGAGTCCCACTTTTCACAGCCGTGCACCTGGTGATTGAAAACGTGCATCTGGTAACCCAAAAATGCGGTTCTCAATGCGCTTGCCGGTGTTACAGATATACATGTCCGATAATGATGCACCCTACTACGGACCTTTTTCAATGGGGGCCGGCCTGAATTATTTATGGAAGGTATGATTACTTTTTTTTTCTCCGTGCAACTGGTGATTGAAAACGTGCACCTGGTCACCCAAAACACGGTTCTCTATGCGGTTAGCGGTGTTCCCGAGATTCATGTCCGATAATGATGCACCCTACTACGGACCTTTTCAATGGGGGCCGGTCCGAATTATTTATGGAAGGTATGATTTTTTTTTTCTCTCTCCGTGCAACTGGTGATTGAAAACGTGCATCTGGTAACCCAAAACACGGTTCTCTATGCGGTTAGCGGTGTTCCCGAGATTCATGTCCGATAATGATGCACCCTACTACGGACCTTTTCAATGGGGGCCGGTCCGAATTATTTATGGAAGGTATGATTTTTTTTTTTTTTTTCAACACTTTTCCCCTCTTTTTCTCTCTCTGCCGGGGCCGGCCCTGGGTGCTTTATGGACGGTTTAAAACATGACTATGGATGCAAATGCTCATTTTCCTCCGTGCAACTGGTGATTGAAAACGTGCATCTGGTAACCCAAAAATTATAAAACGGTTTTAAATACTTTTACCCGTCATTCTATTGATATAGCCCGCTAGGGGAGTGCCCCACTACGGCCCTCTCTCTGTCAGGGCCGTCCTTGGGTGCTTTTTAGACACTTTAAGAAATCACGATGGATGCAGATTGCTATTAATCCTCCGTGCAACTGGTGATTGAAAACGTGCATCTGGTAACCCAAAATTTCAAATATGGTTCAAAATGAATTTAAAGGCACCCCTCTCATTGTTGCCCGCTATGGGAGCACCCCACTAAGGCCCTGTCTCGGTCGGGGCCGTCCTGAGTGCTTTATAGACACTTTAAGAAATCGCGATGGATGCAGATTGCTATTAATCCTCCGTGCAACTGGTGATTGAAAATGTGCAACTGGTGATTGAAAACGTGCACCTGGTCACCCAAAACACGGTTCTCTATGCGGTTAGCGGTGTTCCATATATTCATGTCCGCTTATGGCGCACCCTACTACGGACCTTTAGCAATGGGGGCCGGCCCGAATTATTTATGGAAGGTCTGATGATGATTTTTTTTTTTTTTCCACCATCTCTTTCTCTCTCTGCCGGGGCCGGCCAAGAGTGCTTTATGGACGGTTTAAGACATGACTATGGATGCAAATGCTCATTTTCCTCCGTGCACCTGGTGATTGAAAACGTGCATCTGGTAACCCAAAAATTATAAAACGGTTTTAAATACTTTTACCCGTCATTCTATTGATATAGCCCGCTAGGGGAGTGCCCCACTACGGCCCTCTCTCTGTCAGGGCCGTCCTTGGGTGCTTTTTAGACACTTTAAGAAATCACGATGGATGCAGATTGCTATTAATCCTCCGTGCAACTGGTGATTGAAAACGTGCATCTGGTAACCCAAAATTTCAAATATGGTTCAAAATGAATTTAAAGGCACCCCTCTCATTGTTGCCCGCTATGGGAGCACCCCACTAAGGCCCTGTCTCGGTCGGGGCCGTCCTGAGTGCTTTATAGACACTTTAAGAAATCGCGATGGATGCAGATTGCTATTAATCCTCCGTGCAACTGGTGATTGAAAATGTGCAACTGGTGATTGAAAACGTGCACCTGGTCACCCAAAACACGGTTCTCTATGCGGTTAGCGGTGTTCCATATATTCATGTCCGCTTATGGCGCACCCTACTACGGACCTTTAGCAATGGGGGCCGGCCCGAATTATTTATGGAAGGTCTGATGATGATTTTTTTTTTTTTTCCACCATCTCTTTCTCTCTCTGCCGGGGCCGGCCAAGAGTGCTTTATGGACGGTTTAAGACATGACTATGGATGCAAATGCTCATTTTCCTCCGTGCACCTGGTGATTGAAAACGTGCATCTGGTAACCCAAAAATTATAAAACGGTTTTAAATACTTTTACCCGTCATTCTATTGATATAGCCCGCTAGGGGAGTGCCCCACTACGGCCCTCTCTCTGTCAGGGCCGTCCTTGGGTGCTTTTTAGACACTTTAAGAAATCACGATGGATGCAGATTGCTATTAATCCTCCGTGCAACTGGTGATTGAAAACGTGCATCTGGTAACCCAAAATTTCAAATATGGTTCAAAATGAATTTAAAGGCACCCCTCTCATTGTTGCCCGCTATGGGAGCACCCCACTAAGGCCCTGTCTCGGTCGGGGCCGTCCTGAGTGCTTTATAGACACTTTAAGAAATCGCGATGGATGCAGATTGCTATTAATCCTCCGTGCAACTGGTGATTGAAAATGTGCAACTGGTGATTGAAAACGTGCACCTGGTCACCCAAAACACGGTTCTCTATGCGGTTAGCGGTGTTCCATATATTCATGTCCGCTTATGGCGCACCCTACTACGGACCTTTAGCAATGGGGGCCGGCCCGAATTATTTATGGAAGGTCTGATGATGATTTTTTTTTTTTTTCCACCATCTCTTTCTCTCTCTGCCGGGGCCGGCCAAGAGTGCTTTATGGACGGTTTAAGACATGACTATGGATGCAAATGCTCATTTTCCTCCGTGCACCTGGTGATTGAAAACGTGCATCTGGTAACCCAAAAATTATAAAACGGTTTTAAATACTTTTACCCGTCATTCTATTGATATAGCCCGCTAGGGGAGTGCCCCACTACGGCCCTCTCTCTGTCAGGGCCGTCCTTGGGTGCTTTTTAGACACTTTAAGAAATCACGATGGATGCAGATTGCTATTAATCCTCCGTGCAACTGGTGATTGAAAACGTGCATCTGGTAACCCAAAATTTCAAATATGGTTCAAAATGAATTTAAAGGCACCCCTCTCATTGTTGCCCGCTATGGGAGCACCCCACTAAGGCCCTGTCTCGGTCGGGGCCGTCCTGAGTGCTTTATAGACACTTTAAGAAATCGCGATGGATGCAGATTGCTATTAATCCTCCGTGCAACTGGTGATTGAAAATGTGCAACTGGTGATTGAAAACGTGCACCTGGTCACCCAAAACACGGTTCTCTATGCGGTTAGCGGTGTTCCATATATTCATGTCCGCTTATGGCGCACCCTACTACGGACCTTTAGCAATGGGGGCCGGCCCGAATTATTTATGGAAGGTCTGATGATGATTTTTTTTTTTTTTCCACCATCTCTTTCTCTCTCTGCCGGGGCCGGCCAAGAGTGCTTTATGGACGGTTTAAGACATGACTATGGATGCAAATGCTCATTTTCCTCCGTGCACCTGGTGATTGAAAACGTGCATCTGGTAACCCAAAAATTATAAAACGGTTTTAAATACTTTTACCCGTCATTCTATTGATATAGCCCGCTAGGGGAGTGCCCCACTACGGCCCTCTCTCTGTCAGGGCCGTCCTTGGGTGCTTTTTAGACACTTTAAGAAATCACGATGGATGCAGATTGCTATTAATCCTCCGTGCAACTGGTGATTGAAAACGTGCATCTGGTAACCCAAAATTTCAAATATGGTTCAAAATGAATTTAAAGGCACCCCTCTCATTGTTGCCCGCTATGGGAGCACCCCACTAAGGCCCTGTCTCGGTCGGGGCCGTCCTGAGTGCTTTATAGACACTTTAAGAAATCGCGATGGATGCAGATTGCTATTAATCCTCCGTGCAACTGGTGATTGAAAATGTGCAACTGGTGATTGAAAACGTGCACCTGGTCACCCAAAACACGGTTCTCTATGCGGTTAGCGGTGTTCCATATATTCATGTCCGCTTATGGCGCACCCTACTACGGACCTTTAGCAATGGGGGCCGGCCCGAATTATTTATGGAAGGTCTGATGATGATTTTTTTTTTTTTTCCACCATCTCTTTCTCTCTCTGCCGGGGCCGGCCAAGAGTGCTTTATGGACGGTTTAAGACATGACTATGGATGCAAATGCTCATTTTCCTCCGTGCACCTGGTGATTGAAAACGTGCATCTGGTAACCCAAAAATTATAAAACGGTTTTAAATACTTTTACCCGTCATTCTATTGATATAGCCCGCTAGGGGAGTGCCCCACTACGGCCCTCTCTCTGTCAGGGCCGTCCTTGGGTGCTTTTTAGACACTTTAAGAAATCACGATGGATGCAGATTGCTATTAATCCTCCGTGCAACTGGTGATTGAAAACGTGCATCTGGTAACCCAAAATTTCAAATATGGTTCAAAATGAATTTAAAGGCACCCCTCTCATTGTTGCCCGCTATGGGAGCACCCCACTAAGGCCCTGTCTCGGTCGGGGCCGTCCTGAGTGCTTTATAGACACTTTAAGAAATCGCGATGGATGCAGATTGCTATTAATCCTCCGTGCAACTGGTGATTGAAAATGTGCAACTGGTGATTGAAAACGTGCACCTGGTCACCCAAAACACGGTTCTCTATGCGGTTAGCGGTGTTCCATATATTCATGTCCGCTTATGGCGCACCCTACTACGGACCTTTAGCAATGGGGGCCGGCCCGAATTATTTATGGAAGGTCTGATGATGATTTTTTTTTTTTTTCCACCATCTCTTTCTCTCTCTGCCGGGGCCGGCCAAGAGTGCTTTATGGACGGTTTAAGACATGACTATGGATGCAAATGCTCATTTTCCTCCGTGCACCTGGTGATTGAAAACGTGCATCTGGTAACCCAAAAATTATAAAACGGTTTTAAATACTTTTACCCGTCATTCTATTGATATAGCCCGCTAGGGGAGTGCCCCACTACGGCCCTCTCTCTGTCAGGGCCGTCCTTGGGTGCTTTTTAGACACTTTAAGAAATCACGATGGATGCAGATTGCTATTAATCCTCCGTGCAACTGGTGATTGAAAACGTGCATCTGGTAACCCAAAATTTCAAATATGGTTCAAAATGAATTTAAAGGCACCCCTCTCATTGTTGCCCGCTATGGGAGCACCCCACTAAGGCCCTGTCTCGGTCGGGGCCGTCCTGAGTGCTTTATAGACACTTTAAGAAATCGCGATGGATGCAGATTGCTATTAATCCTCCGTGCAACTGGTGATTGAAAATGTGCAACTGGTGATTGAAAACGTGCACCTGGTCACCCAAAACACGGTTCTCTATGCGGTTAGCGGTGTTCCATATATTCATGTCCGCTTATGGCGCACCCTACTACGGACCTTTAGCAATGGGGGCCGGCCCGAATTATTTATGGAAGGTCTGATGATGATTTTTTTTTTTTTTCCACCATCTCTTTCTCTCTCTGCCGGGGCCGGCCAAGAGTGCTTTATGGACGGTTTAAGACATGACTATGGATGCAAATGCTCATTTTCCTCCGTGCACCTGGTGATTGAAAACGTGCATCTGGTAACCCAAAAATTATAAAACGGTTTTAAATACTTTTACCCGTCATTCTATTGATATAGCCCGCTAGGGGAGTGCCCCACTACGGCCCTCTCTCTGTCAGGGCCGTCCTTGGGTGCTTTTTAGACACTTTAAGAAATCACGATGGATGCAGATTGCTATTAATCCTCCGTGCAACTGGTGATTGAAAACGTGCATCTGGTAACCCAAAATTTCAAATATGGTTCAAAATGAATTTAAAGGCACCCCTCTCATTGTTGCCCGCTATGGGAGCACCCCACTAAGGCCCTGTCTCGGTCGGGGCCGTCCTGAGTGCTTTATAGACACTTTAAGAAATCGCGATGGATGCAGATTGCTATTAATCCTCCGTGCAACTGGTGATTGAAAATGTGCAACTGGTGATTGAAAACGTGCACCTGGTCACCCAAAACACGGTTCTCTATGCGGTTAGCGGTGTTCCATATATTCATGTCCGCTTATGGCGCACCCTACTACGGACCTTTAGCAATGGGGGCCGGCCCGAATTATTTATGGAAGGTCTGATGATGATTTTTTTTTTTTTTCCACCATCTCTTTCTCTCTCTGCCGGGGCCGGCCAAGAGTGCTTTATGGACGGTTTAAGACATGACTATGGATGCAAATGCTCATTTTCCTCCGTGCACCTGGTGATTGAAAACGTGCATCTGGTAACCCAAAAATTATAAAACGGTTTTAAATACTTTTACCCGTCATTCTATTGATATAGCCCGCTAGGGGAGTGCCCCACTACGGCCCTCTCTCTGTCAGGGCCGTCCTTGGGTGCTTTTTAGACACTTTAAGAAATCACGATGGATGCAGATTGCTATTAATCCTCCGTGCAACTGGTGATTGAAAACGTGCATCTGGTAACCCAAAATTTCAAATATGGTTCAAAATGAATTTAAAGGCACCCCTCTCATTGTTGCCCGCTATGGGAGCACCCCACTAAGGCCCTGTCTCGGTCGGGGCCGTCCTGAGTGCTTTATAGACACTTTAAGAAATCGCGATGGATGCAGATTGCTATTAATCCTCCGTGCAACTGGTGATTGAAAATGTGCAACTGGTGATTGAAAACGTGCACCTGGTCACCCAAAACACGGTTCTCTATGCGGTTAGCGGTGTTCCATATATTCATGTCCGCTTATGGCGCACCCTACTACGGACCTTTAGCAATGGGGGCCGGCCCGAATTATTTATGGAAGGTCTGATGATGATTTTTTTTTTTTTTCCACCATCTCTTTCTCTCTCTGCCGGGGCCGGCCAAGAGTGCTTTATGGACGGTTTAAGACATGACTATGGATGCAAATGCTCATTTTCCTCCGTGCACCTGGTGATTGAAAACGTGCATCTGGTAACCCAAAAATTATAAAACGGTTTTAAATACTTTTACCCGTCATTCTATTGATATAGCCCGCTAGGGGAGTGCCCCACTACGGCCCTCTCTCTGTCAGGGCCGTCCTTGGGTGCTTTTTAGACACTTTAAGAAATCACGATGGATGCAGATTGCTATTAATCCTCCGTGCAACTGGTGATTGAAAACGTGCATCTGGTAACCCAAAATTTCAAATATGGTTCAAAATGAATTTAAAGGCACCCCTCTCATTGTTCCCCGCTATGGGAGCACCCCACTAAGGCCCTGTCTCGGTCGGGGCCGTCCTTCAGTGCTTTATATACAGTTTCATATATTACGATGGATGCAGATTGTGATTGTTTTCCAAAAGACCCGTGTGTATCTGGTAACCCAAAAATTATAAAACTGTTTTAAATCATTTTACCGGTCATTCTATTGATATAGCCCGCTAGGGGAGTACCCTACTACGGCCCTCTCTCGGTCAGGCCCGTCCTTAGGTGCTTTATATACAGTTTAAGATATTACGATGGATGCAGATTGTGATTGTTTTCCAAAAGACCCGTGTGCATCTGGTAACCCAAAAATTAAAATATGGTTCAAAACCCGGGTAACACCACTCTATTTACGGACATGACAGTAGAGCTTACCCCCTGGAGCTATTGACCTCCAGGCTTGTAGGCCCTTACTCACCACCCGGGTATCACCCCTCTATTTCGGGGATGATACCAGCAGGGGACCCCCCCCACCTCCACAACCTCGCATACCAGGTGAACCAGGGCACCCACACTTAAGCACCCCTCCTCGGACATTAAAGCAGATAACCGCGCTGTTATGAACCGCGTGCACCTGGTCACCCAAATGGAACTTGTGCACCTGGTCACCCAAAAGGACCGGCGTGCACCTGGTCACCCAAAGGCCGGAGTGCACCTGGTCACCCAAAAGGACCATGTGCACCTGGTCACCCAAAGGCCGGCGTGCACCTGGTCACCCAAAAGGACCGTGTGCACCTGGTCACCCAAAAGCCGGCGTGCACCTGGTCACCCAAAGGACCATGTGCACCTGGTCACCCAAAGGCCGGCGTGCACCTGGTCACCCAAAGGCCGGCGTGCACCTGGTCACCCAAAGGACCATGTGCACCTGGTCACCCAAAAGGACCATGTGCACCTGGTCACCCAAAGGACCATGTGCACCTGGTCACCCAAAGGACCATGTGCACCTGGTCACCCAAAAGAACCGTGTGCACCTGGTCACCCAAAGGCCGGCGTGCACCTGGTCACCCAAAGGACCATGTGCACCTGGTCACCCAAAAGGACCATGTGCACCTGGTCACCCAAAGGCCGGCGTGCACCTGGTCACCCAAAGGACCATGTGCACCTGGTCACCCAAAAGAACCGTGTGCACCTGGTCACCCAAAGGCCGGCGTGCACCTGGTCACCCAAAGGACCATGTGCACCTGGTCACCCAAAAGGACCATGTGCACCTGGTCACCCAAAGGCCGGCGTGCACCTGGTCACCCAAAGGACCATGTGCACCTGGTCACCCAAAAGAACCGTGTGCACCTGGTCACCCAAAGGCCGGCGTGCACCTGGTCACCCAAAGGACCATGTGCACCTGGTCACCCAAAAGGACCATGTGCACCTGGTCACCCAAAGGACCATGTGCACCTGGTCACCCAAAGGACCATGTGCACCTGGTCACCCAAAAGAACCGTGTGCACCTGGTCACCCAAAGGCCGGCGTGCACCTGGTCACCCAAAGGACCATGTGCACCTGGTCACCCAAAAGGACCATGTGCACCTGGTCACCCAAAGGCCGGCGTGCACCTGGTCACCCAAAGGACCATGTGCACCTGGTCACCCAAAAGAACCGTGTGCACCTGGTCACCCAAAGGCCGGCGTGCACCTGGTCACCCAAAGGACCATGTGCACCTGGTCACCCAAAAGGACCATGTGCACCTGGTCACCCAAAGGACCATGTGCACCTGGTCACCCAAAGGACCATGTGCACCTGGTCACCCAAAAGAACCGTGTGCACCTGGTCACCCAAAGGCCGGCGTGCACCTGGTCACCCAAAGGACCATGTGCACCTGGTCACCCAAAAGGACCATGTGCACCTGGTCACCCAAAGGCCGGCGTGCACCTGGTCACCCAAAGGACCATGTGCACCTGGTCACCCAAAAGAACCGTGTGCACCTGGTCACCCAAAGGCCGGCGTGCACCTGGTCACCCAAAGGACCATGTGCACCTGGTCACCCAAAAGGACCATGTGCACCTGGTCACCCAAAGGACCATGTGCACCTGGTCACCCAAAGGACCATGTGCACCTGGTCACCCAAAAGAACCGTGTGCACCTGGTCACCCAAAGGCCGGCGTGCACCTGGTCACCCAAAGGACCATGTGCACCTGGTCACCCAAAAGGACCATGTGCACCTGGTCACCCAAAGGCCGGCGTGCACCTGGTCACCCAAAGGACCATGTGCACCTGGTCACCCAAAAGAACCGTGTGCACCTGGTCACCCAAAGGCCGGCGTGCACCTGGTCACCCAAAGGACCATGTGCACCTGGTCACCCAAAAGGACCATGTGCACCTGGTCACCCAAAGGACCATGTGCACCTGGTCACCCAAAGGACCATGTGCACCTGGTCACCCAAAAGAACCGTGTGCACCTGGTCACCCAAAGGCCGGCGTGCACCTGGTCACCCAAAGGACCATGTGCACCTGGTCACCCAAAAGGACCATGTGCACCTGGTC
>NC_143041.1:512082-517082 GCF_057628025.1 Oncorhynchus mykiss
TGGGAAAAAAGTGAATGTCACAGGATGCATAGGTTCCTGTGGATGCGAAATTTTTTTTACATTATGTAATTGTTGCCCATCACGAGAGAGGGTATGAGACGAAATTTGGGACCTCTAGCCCTTCGGGAAGTATTTTTAATCATTTTTTGAAAATTACAGAAATTGGTCGAAAAAATGACAGAGTCCCACTTTTCACAGCCGTGCACCTGGTGATTGAAAACGTGCATCTGGTAACCCAAAAATGCGGTTCTCAATGCGCTTGCCGGTGTTACAGATATACATGTCCGATAATGATGCACCCTACTACGGACCTTTTTCAATGGGGGCCGGCCTGAATTATTTATGGAAGGTATGATTACTTTTTTTTTCTCCGTGCAACTGGTGATTGAAAACGTGCACCTGGTCACCCAAAACACGGTTCTCTATGCGGTTAGCGGTGTTCCCGAGATTCATGTCCGATAATGATGCACCCTACTACGGACCTTTTCAATGGGGGCCGGTCCGAATTATTTATGGAAGGTATGATTTTTTTTTTCTCTCTCCGTGCAACTGGTGATTGAAAACGTGCATCTGGTAACCCAAAACACGGTTCTATATGCGGTTAGCGGTGTTCCCGAGATTCATGTCCGATAATGATGCACCCTACTACGGACCTTTTCAATGGGGGCCGGTCCGAATTATTTATGGAAGGTCTGATGATGATTTTTTTTTTTTTTCACCATCTCTTTCTCTCTCTGCCGGGGCCGGCCAAGAGTGCTTTATGGACGGTTTAAAACATGACTATGGATGCAAATGCTCATTTTCCTCCGTGCACCTGGTGATTGAAAACGTGCATCTGGTAACCCAAAAATTATAAAACGGTTTTAAATACTTTTACCCGTCATTCTATTGATATAGCCCGCTAGGGGAGTGCCCCACTACGGCCCTCTCTCTGTCAGGGCCGTCCTTGGGTGCTTTTTAGACACTTTAAGAAATCACGATGGATGCAGATTGCTATTAATCCTCCGTGCAACTGGTGATTGAAAACGTGCATCTGGTAACCCAAAATTTCAAATATGGTTCAAAATGAATTTAAAGGCACCCCTCTCATTGTTCCCCGCTATGGGAGCACCCCACTAAGGCCCTGTCTCGGTCGGGGCCGTCCTGAGTGCTTTATAGACACTTTAAGAAATCGCGATGGATGCAGATTGCTATTAATCCTCCGTGCAACTGGTGATTGAAAATGTGCAACTGGTGATTGAAAACGTGCACCTGGTCACCCAAAACACGGTTCTCTATGCGGTTAGCGGTGTTCCATATATTCATGTCCGCTTATGGCGCACCCTACTACGGACCTTTAGCAATGGGGGCCGGCCCGAATTATTTATGGAAGGTCTGATGATGATTTTTTTTTTTTTTCACCATCTCTTTCTCTCTCTGCCGGGGCCGGCCAAGAGTGCTTTATGGACGGTTTAAAACATGACTATGGATGCAAATGCTCATTTTCCTCCGTGCACCTGGTGATTGAAAACGTGCATCTGGTAACCCAAAAATTATAAAACGGTTTTAAATACTTTTACCCGTCATTCTATTGATATAGCCCGCTAGGGGAGTGCCCCACTACGGCCCTCTCTCTGTCAGGGCCGTCCTTGGGTGCTTTTTAGACACTTTAAGAAATCACGATGGATGCAGATTGCTATTAATCCTCCGTGCAACTGGTGATTGAAAACGTGCATCTGGTAACCCAAAATTTCAAATATGGTTCAAAATGAATTTAAAGGCACCCCTCTCATTGTTCCCCGCTATGGGAGCACCCCACTAAGGCCCTGTCTCGGTCGGGGCCGTCCTGAGTGCTTTATAGACACTTTAAGAAATCGCGATGGATGCAGATTGCTATTAATCCTCCGTGCAACTGGTGATTGAAAATGTGCAACTGGTGATTGAAAACGTGCACCTGGTCACCCAAAACACGGTTCTCTATGCGGTTAGCGGTGTTCCATATATTCATGTCCGCTTATGGCGCACCCTACTACGGACCTTTAGCAATGGGGGCCGGCCCGAATTATTTATGGAAGGTCTGATGATGATTTTTTTTTTTTTTCACCATCTCTTTCTCTCTCTGCCGGGGCCGGCCAAGAGTGCTTTATGGACGGTTTAAAACATGACTATGGATGCAAATGCTCATTTTCCTCCGTGCACCTGGTGATTGAAAACGTGCATCTGGTAACCCAAAAATTATAAAACGGTTTTAAATACTTTTACCCGTCATTCTATTGATATAGCCCGCTAGGGGAGTGCCCCACTACGGCCCTCTCTCTGTCAGGGCCGTCCTTGGGTGCTTTTTAGACACTTTAAGAAATCACGATGGATGCAGATTGCTATTAATCCTCCGTGCAACTGGTGATTGAAAACGTGCATCTGGTAACCCAAAATTTCAAATATGGTTCAAAATGAATTTAAAGGCACCCCTCTCATTGTTCCCCGCTATGGGAGCACCCCACTAAGGCCCTGTCTCGGTCGGGGCCGTCCTTCAGTGCTTTATATACAGTTTCATATATTACGATGGATGCAGATTGTGATTGTTTTCCAAAAGACCCGTGTGTATCTGGTAACCCAAAAATTATAAAACTGTTTTAAATCATTTTACCGGTCATTCTATTGATATAGCCCGCTAGGGGAGTACCCTACTACAGCCCTCTCTCGGTCAGGCCCGTCCTTCAGTGCTTTATGGACAGTTTTAAATATTACGATGGATGCAGATTGTGATTGTTTTCCAAAAGACCCGTGTGCATCTGGTAACCCAAAAATTGTAAAACTGTTTTAAATCATTTTACCGGTCATTCTATTGATATAGCCCGCTAGGGGAGTACCCTACTACGGCCCTCTCTCGGTCAGGCCCGTCCTTAGGTGCTTTATATACAGTTTAAGATATTACGATGGATGCAGATTGTGATTGTTTTCCAAAAGACCCGTGTGCATCTGGTAACCCAAAAATTAAAATATGGTTCAAAACCCGGGTAACACCACTCTATTTACGGACATGACAGTAGAGCTTACCCCCTGGAGCTATTGACCTCCAGGCTTGTCGGCCCTTACTCACCACCCGGGTATCACCCCTCTATTTCGGGGATGATACCAGCAGGGGACCCCCCCCCCACCTCCACAACCTCGCATACCAGGTGAACCAGGGCACCCACACTTAAGCACCCCTCCTCGGACATTAAAGCAGATAACCGCGCTGTTATGAACCGCGTGCACCTGGTCACCCAAATGGAACTTGTGCACCTGGTCACCCAAATGGAACTTGTGCACCTGGTCACCCAAAGACCGGCGTGCACCTGGTCACCCAAAGGCCGGCATGCACCTGGTCACCCAAAGGCCGGCGTGCACCTGGTCACCCAAATGGACCATGTGCACCTGGTCACCCAAAAGGACCATGTGCACCTGGTCACCCAAAGGACCATGTGCACCTGGTCACCCAAAAGAACCGTGTGCACCTGGTCACCCAAAGGCCGGCGTGCACCTGGTCACCCAAAGGACCATGTGCACCTGGTCACCCAAAAGGACCATGTGCACCTGGTCACCCAAAGGACCATGTGCACCTGGTCACCCAAAAGGACCATGTGCACCTGGTCACCCAAAAGGACCATGTGCACCTGGTCACCCAAAGGACCATGTGCACCTGGTCACCCAAAAGAACCGTGTGCACCTGGTCACCCAAAGGCCGGCGTGCACCTGGTCACCCAAAGGACCATGTGCACCTGGTCACCCAAAAGGACCATGTGCACCTGGTCACCCAAAGGCCGGCGTGCACCTGGTCACCCAAAGGACCATGTGCACCTGGTCACCCAAAAGAACCGTGTGCACCTGGTCACCCAAAGGCCGGCGTGCACCTGGTCACCCAAAGGCCGGCGTGCACCTGGTCACCCAAAAGGACCATGTGCACCTGGTCACCCAAAAGAACCGTGTGCACCTGGTCACCCAAAGGCCGGCGTGCACCTGGTCACCCAAAGGCCGGCGTGCACCTGGTCACCCAAAAGGACCATGTGCACCTGGTCACCCAAAAGGACCGTGTGCACCTGGTCACCCAAAAGCCGGCGTGCACCTGGTCACCCAAAAGGACCGTGTGCACCTGGTCACCCAAATGGAACTTGTGCACCTGGTCACCCAAAAGCCGGCGTGCACCTGGTCACCCAAAAGGACCGTGTGCACCTGGTCACCCAAATGGAACTTGTGCACCTGGTCACCCAAAAGCCGGCGTGCACCTGGTCACCCAAATGGAACTTGTGCACCTGGTCACCCAAAAGACAGGCGTGCACCTGGTCACCCAAAAGCCGGCGTGCACCTGGTCACCCAAAGGCCGGCGTGCACCTGGTCACCCAAATGGACCATGTGCACCTGGTCACCCAAAAGGACCATGTGCACCTGGTCACCCAAAGGACCATGTGCACCTGGTCACCCAAAAGAACCGTGTGCACCTGGTCACCCAAAGGCCGGCGTGCACCTGGTCACCCAAAGGACCATGTGCACCTGGTCACCCAAAAGGACCATGTGCACCTGGTCACCCAAAGGACCATGTGCACCTGGTCACCCAAAAGGACCATGTGCACCTGGTCACCCAAAAGGACCATGTGCACCTGGTCACCCAAAGGACCATGTGCACCTGGTCACCCAAAAGAACCGTGTGCACCTGGTCACCCAAAGGCCGGCGTGCACCTGGTCACCCAAAGGACCATGTGCACCTGGTCACCCAAAAGGACCATGTGCACCTGGTCACCCAAAGGCCGGCGTGCACCTGGTCACCCAAAGGACCATGTGCACCTGGTCACCCAAAAGAACCGTGTGCACCTGGTCACCCAAAGGCCGGCGTGCACCTGGTCACCCAAAGGCCGGCGTGCACCTGGTCACCCAAAAGGACCATGTGCACCTGGTCACCCAAAAGAACCGTGTGCACCTGGTCACCCAAAGGCCGGCGTGCACCTGGTCACCCAAAGGCCGGCGTGCACCTGGTCACCCAAAAG
>NC_143041.1:527082-529582 GCF_057628025.1 Oncorhynchus mykiss
CCACCATCGGGGGTCAAATTCAACAAAAACGTGATAAATCAAAAAGTACACATCCGATCTTGATGGGGTTTTTTTTGCACGAAAGTGCATAAATAGACGAGCATTTACATTCAATTAAAAACGTTTTTGTATAAAACATTTTAATAGGAAATCGTGTTTCAAGTTTTGGGAAAAAAGTGAATGTCACAGGATGCATAGGTTCCTGTGGATGCGAAATTTTTTTTACATTATGTAATTGTTGCCCATCACGAGAGAGGGTATGAGACGAAATTTGGGACCTCTAGCCCTTCGGGAAGTATTTTTAATCATTTTTTGAAAATTACAGAAATTGGTCGAAAAAATGACAGAGTCCCACTTTTCACAGCCGTGCACCTGGTGATTGAAAACGTGCATCTGGTAACCCAAAAATGCGGTTCTCAATGCGCTTGCCGGTGTTACAGATATACATGTCCGATAATGATGCACCCTACTACGGACCTTTTTCAATGGGGGCCGGCCTGAATTATTTATGGAAGGTATGATTACTTTTTTTTTCTCCGTGCAACTGGTGATTGAAAACGTGCACCTGGTCACCCAAAACACGGTTCTCTATGCGGTTAGCGGTGTTCCCGAGATTCATGTCCGATAATGATGCACCCTACTACGGACCTTTTCAATGGGGGCCGGTCCGAATTATTTATGGAAGGTATGATTTTTTTTTTCTCTCTCCGTGCAACTGGTGATTGAAAACGTGCATCTGGTAACCCAAAACACGGTTCTATATGCGGTTAGCGGTGTTCCCGAGATTCATGTCCGATAATGATGCACCCTACTACGGACCTTTTCAATGGGGGCCGGTCCGAATTATTTATGGAAGGTCTGATGATGATTTTTTTTTTTTTTCACCATCTCTTTCTCTCTCTGCCGGGGCCGGCCAAGAGTGCTTTATGGACGGTTTAAAACATGACTATGGATGCAAATGCTCATTTTCCTCCGTGCACCTGGTGATTGAAAACGTGCATCTGGTAACCCAAAAATTATAAAACGGTTTTAAATACTTTTACCCGTCATTCTATTGATATAGCCCGCTAGGGGAGTGCCCCACTACGGCCCTCTCTCTGTCAGGGCCGTCCTTGGGTGCTTTTTAGACACTTTAAGAAATCACGATGGATGCAGATTGCTATTAATCCTCCGTGCAACTGGTGATTGAAAACGTGCATCTGGTAACCCAAAATTTCAAATATGGTTCAAAATGAATTTAAAGGCACCCCTCTCATTGTTCCCCGCTATGGGAGCACCCCACTAAGGCCCTGTCTCGGTCGGGGCCGTCCTGAGTGCTTTATAGACACTTTAAGAAATCGCGATGGATGCAGATTGCTATTAATCCTCCGTGCAACTGGTGATTGAAAATGTGCAACTGGTGATTGAAAACGTGCACCTGGTCACCCAAAACACGGTTCTCTATGCGGTTAGCGGTGTTCCATCTATTCATGTCCGCTTATGGCGCACCCTACTACGGACCTTTAGCAATGGGGGCCGGCCCGAATTATTTATGGAAGGTCTGATGATGAATTTTTTTTTTTTTCACCATCTCTTTCTCTCTCTGCCGGGGCCGGCCAAGAGTGCTTTATGGACGGTTTAAAACATGACTATGGATGCAAATGCTCATTTTCCTCCGTGCACCTGGTGATTGAAAACGTGCATCTGGTAACCCAAAAATTATAAAACGGTTTTAAATACTTTTACCCGTCATTCTATTGATATAGCCCGCTAGGGGAGTGCCCCACTACGGCCCTCTCTCTGTCAGGGCCGTCCTTGGGTGCTTTTTAGACACTTTAAGAAATCACGATGGATGCAGATTGCTATTAATCCTCCGTGCAACTGGTGATTGAAAACGTGCATCTGGTAACCCAAAATTTCAAATATGGTTCAAAATGAATTTAAAGGCACCCCTCTCATTGTTGCCCGCTATGGGAGCACCCCACTAAGGCCCTGTCTCGGTCGGGGCCGTCCTGAGTGCTTTATAGACACTTTAAGAAATCGCGATGGATGCAGATTGTGATTGTTTTCCAAAAGACCCGTGTGCATCTGGTAACCCAAAAATTATAAAACTGTTTTAAATCATTTTACCGGTCATTCTATTGATATAGCCCGCTAGGGGAGTACCCTACTACAGCCCTCTCTCGGTCAGGCCCGTCCTTCAGTGCTTTATGGACAGTTTTAAATATTACGATGGATGCAGATTGTGATTGTTTTCCAAAAGACCCGTGTGCATCTGGTAACCCAAAAATTGTAAAACTGTTTTAAATCATTTTACCGGTCATTCTATTGATATAGCCCGCTAGGGGAGTACCCTACTACGGCCCTCTCTCGGTCAGGCCCGTCCTTAGGTGATTTATATACAGTTTAAGATATTACGATGGATGCAGATTGTGATTGTTTTCCAAAAGACCCGTGTGCATCTGGTAACCCAAAAATTAAAATATGGTTCAAAACCCGGGTAACACCACTCTATTTACGG
>NC_143041.1:542082-549582 GCF_057628025.1 Oncorhynchus mykiss
TTAGACACTTTAAGAAATCACGATGGATGCAGATTGCTATTAATCCTCCGTGCAACTGGTGATTGAAAACGTGCATCTGGTAACCCAAAATTTCAAATATGGTTCAAAATGAATTTAAAGGCACCCCTCTCATTGTTGCCCGCTATGGGAGCACCCCACTAAGGCCCTGTCTCGGTCGGGGCCGTCCTGAGTGCTTTATAGACACTTTAAGAAATCGCGATGGATGCAGATTGCTATTAATCCTCCGTGCAACTGGTGATTGAAAATGTGCAACTGGTGATTGAAAACGTGCACCTGGTCACCCAAAACACGGTTCTCTATGCGGTTAGCGGTGTTCCATCTATTCATGTCCGCTTATGGCGCACCCTACTACGGACCTTTAGCAATGGGGGCCGGCCCGAATTATTTATGGAAGGTCTGATGATGAATTTTTTTTTTTTTCACCATCTCTTTCTCTCTCTGCCGGGGCCGGCCAAGAGTGCTTTATGGACGGTTTAAAACATGACTATGGATGCAAATGCTCATTTTCCTCCGTGCACCTGGTGATTGAAAACGTGCATCTGGTAACCCAAAAATTATAAAACGGTTTTAAATACTTTTACCCGTCATTCTATTGATATAGCCCGCTAGGGGAGTGCCCCACTACGGCCCTCTCTCTGTCAGGGCCGTCCTTGGGTGCTTTTTAGACACTTTAAGAAATCACGATGGATGCAGATTGCTATTAATCCTCCGTGCAACTGGTGATTGAAAACGTGCATCTGGTAACCCAAAATTTCAAATATGGTTCAAAATGAATTTAAAGGCACCCCTCTCATTGTTGCCCGCTATGGGAGCACCCCACTAAGGCCCTGTCTCGGTCGGGGCCGTCCTGAGTGCTTTATAGACACTTTAAGAAATCGCGATGGATGCAGATTGCTATTAATCCTCCGTGCAACTGGTGATTGAAAATGTGCAACTGGTGATTGAAAACGTGCACCTGGTCACCCAAAACACGGTTCTCTATGCGGTTAGCGGTGTTCCATCTATTCATGTCCGCTTATGGCGCACCCTACTACGGACCTTTAGCAATGGGGGCCGGCCCGAATTATTTATGGAAGGTCTGATGATGAATTTTTTTTTTTTTTCACCATCTCTTTCTCTCTCTGCCGGGGCCGGCCAAGAGTGCTTTATGGACGGTTTAAAACATGACTATGGATGCAAATGCTCATTTTCCTCCGTGCACCTGGTGATTGAAAACGTGCATCTGGTAACCCAAAAATTATAAAACGGTTTTAAATACTTTTACCCGTCATTCTATTGATATAGCCCGCTAGGGGAGTGCCCCACTACGGCCCTCTCTCTGTCAGGGCCGTCCTTGGGTGCTTTTTAGACACTTTAAGAAATCACGATGGATGCAGATTGCTATTAATCCTCCGTGCAACTGGTGATTGAAAACGTGCATCTGGTAACCCAAAATTTCAAATATGGTTCAAAATGAATTTAAAGGCACCCCTCTCATTGTTGCCCGCTATGGGAGCACCCCACTAAGGCCCTGTCTCGGTCGGGGCCGTCCTGAGTGCTTTATAGACACTTTAAGAAATCGCGATGGATGCAGATTGCTATTAATCCTCCGTGCAACTGGTGATTGAAAATGTGCAACTGGTGATTGAAAACGTGCACCTGGTCACCCAAAACACGGTTCTCTATGCGGTTAGCGGTGTTCCATCTATTCATGTCCGCTTATGGCGCACCCTACTACGGACCTTTAGCAATGGGGGCCGGCCCGAATTATTTATGGAAGGTCTGATGATGATTTTTTTTTTTTTTCACCATCTCTTTCTCTCTCTGCCGGGGCCGGCCAAGAGTGCTTTATGGACGGTTTAAAACATGACTATGGATGCAAATGCTCATTTTCCTCCGTGCACCTGGTGATTGAAAACGTGCATCTGGTAACCCAAAAATTATAAAACGGTTTTAAATACTTTTACCCGTCATTCTATTGATATAGCCCGCTAGGGGAGTGCCCCACTACGGCCCTCTCTCTGTCAGGGCCGTCCTTGGGTGCTTTTTAGACACTTTAAGAAATCACGATGGATGCAGATTGCTATTAATCCTCCGTGCAACTGGTGATTGAAAACGTGCATCTGGTAACCCAAAATTTCAAATATGGTTCAAAATGAATTTAAAGGCACCCCTCTCATTGTTGCCCGCTATGGGAGCACCCCACTAAGGCCCTGTCTCGGTCGGGGCCGTCCTGAGTGCTTTATAGACACTTTAAGAAATCGCGATGGATGCAGATTGCTATTAATCCTCCGTGCAACTGGTGATTGAAAATGTGCAACTGGTGATTGAAAACGTGCACCTGGTCACCCAAAACACGGTTCTCTATGCGGTTAGCGGTGTTCCATCTATTCATGTCCGCTTATGGCGCACCCTACTACGGACCTTTAGCAATGGGGGCCGGCCCGAATTATTTATGGAAGGTCTGATGATGATTTTTTTTTTTTTTCACCATCTCTTTCTCTCTCTGCCGGGGCCGGCCAAGAGTGCTTTATGGACGGTTTAAAACATGACTATGGATGCAAATGCTCATTTTCCTCCGTGCACCTGGTGATTGAAAACGTGCATCTGGTAACCCAAAAATTATAAAACGGTTTTAAATACTTTTACCCGTCATTCTATTGATATAGCCCGCTAGGGGAGTGCCCCACTACGGCCCTCTCTCTGTCAGGGCCGTCCTTGGGTGCTTTTTAGACACTTTAAGAAATCACGATGGATGCAGATTGCTATTAATCCTCCGTGCAACTGGTGATTGAAAACGTGCATCTGGTAACCCAAAATTTCAAATATGGTTCAAAATGAATTTAAAGGCACCCCTCTCATTGTTGCCCGCTATGGGAGCACCCCACTAAGGCCCTGTCTCGGTCGGGGCCGTCCTGAGTGCTTTATAGACACTTTAAGAAATCGCGATGGATGCAGATTGCTATTAATCCTCCGTGCAACTGGTGATTGAAAATGTGCAACTGGTGATTGAAAACGTGCACCTGGTCACCCAAAACACGGTTCTCTATGCGGTTAGCGGTGTTCCATCTATTCATGTCCGCTTATGGCGCACCCTACTACGGACCTTTAGCAATGGGGGCCGGCCCGAATTATTTATGGAAGGTCTGATGATGATTTTTTTTTTTTTTCACCATCTCTTTCTCTCTCTGCCGGGGCCGGCCAAGAGTGCTTTATGGACGGTTTAAAACATGACTATGGATGCAAATGCTCATTTTCCTCCGTGCACCTGGTGATTGAAAACGTGCATCTGGTAACCCAAAAATTATAAAACGGTTTTAAATACTTTTACCCGTCATTCTATTGATATAGCCCGCTAGGGGAGTGCCCCACTACGGCCCTCTCTCTGTCAGGGCCGTCCTTGGGTGCTTTTTAGACACTTTAAGAAATCACGATGGATGCAGATTGCTATTAATCCTCCGTGCAACTGGTGATTGAAAACGTGCATCTGGTAACCCAAAATTTCAAATATGGTTCAAAATGAATTTAAAGGCACCCCTCTCATTGTTGCCCGCTATGGGAGCACCCCACTAAGGCCCTGTCTCGGTCGGGGCCGTCCTGAGTGCTTTATAGACACTTTAAGAAATCGCGATGGATGCAGATTGCTATTAATCCTCCGTGCAACTGGTGATTGAAAATGTGCAACTGGTGATTGAAAACGTGCACCTGGTCACCCAAAACACGGTTCTCTATGCGGTTAGCGGTGTTCCATCTATTCATGTCCGCTTATGGCGCACCCTACTACGGACCTTTAGCAATGGGGGCCGGCCCGAATTATTTATGGAAGGTCTGATGATGATTTTTTTTTTTTTTCACCATCTCTTTCTCTCTCTGCCGGGGCCGGCCAAGAGTGCTTTATGGACGGTTTAAAACATGACTATGGATGCAAATGCTCATTTTCCTCCGTGCACCTGGTGATTGAAAACGTGCATCTGGTAACCCAAAAATTATAAAACGGTTTTAAATACTTTTACCCGTCATTCTATTGATATAGCCCGCTAGGGGAGTGCCCCACTACGGCCCTCTCTCTGTCAGGGCCGTCCTTGGGTGCTTTTTAGACACTTTAAGAAATCACGATGGATGCAGATTGCTATTAATCCTCCGTGCAACTGGTGATTGAAAACGTGCATCTGGTAACCCAAAATTTCAAATATGGTTCAAAATGAATTTAAAGGCACCCCTCTCATTGTTGCCCGCTATGGGAGCACCCCACTAAGGCCCTGTCTCGGTCGGGGCCGTCCTGAGTGCTTTATAGACACTTTAAGAAATCGCGATGGATGCAGATTGCTATTAATCCTCCGTGCAACTGGTGATTGAAAATGTGCAACTGGTGATTGAAAACGTGCACCTGGTCACCCAAAACACGGTTCTCTATGCGGTTAGCGGTGTTCCATCTATTCATGTCCGCTTATGGCGCACCCTACTACGGACCTTTAGCAATGGGGGCCGGCCCGAATTATTTATGGAAGGTCTGATGATGATTTTTTTTTTTTTTCACCATCTCTTTCTCTCTCTGCCGGGGCCGGCCAAGAGTGCTTTATGGACGGTTTAAAACATGACTATGGATGCAAATGCTCATTTTCCTCCGTGCACCTGGTGATTGAAAACGTGCATCTGGTAACCCAAAAATTATAAAACGGTTTTAAATACTTTTACCCGTCATTCTATTGATATAGCCCGCTAGGGGAGTGCCCCACTACGGCCCTCTCTCTGTCAGGGCCGTCCTTGGGTGCTTTTTAGACACTTTAAGAAATCACGATGGATGCAGATTGCTATTAATCCTCCGTGCAACTGGTGATTGAAAACGTGCATCTGGTAACCCAAAATTTCAAATATGGTTCAAAATGAATTTAAAGGCACCCCTCTCATTGTTGCCCGCTATGGGAGCACCCCACTAAGGCCCTGTCTCGGTCGGGGCCGTCCTGAGTGCTTTATAGACACTTTAAGAAATCGCGATGGATGCAGATTGCTATTAATCCTCCGTGCAACTGGTGATTGAAAATGTGCAACTGGTGATTGAAAACGTGCACCTGGTCACCCAAAACACGGTTCTCTATGCGGTTAGCGGTGTTCCATCTATTCATGTCCGCTTATGGCGCACCCTACTACGGACCTTTAGCAATGGGGGCCGGCCCGAATTATTTATGGAAGGTCTGATGATGATTTTTTTTTTTTTCCACCATCTCTTTCTCTCTCTGCCGGGGCCGGCCAAGAGTGCTTTATGGACGGTTTAAGACATGACTATGGATGCAAATGCTCATTTTCCTCCGTGCACCTGGTGATTGAAAACGTGCATCTGGTAACCCAAAAATTATAAAAGGGTTTTAAATACTTTTACCCGTCATTCTATTGATATAGCCCGCTAGGGGAGTGCCCCACTACGGCCCTCTCTCTGTCAGGGCCGTCCTTGGGTGCTTTTTAGACACTTTAAGAAATCACGATGGATGCAGATTGCTATTAATCCTCCGTGCAACTGGTGATTGAAAACGTGCATCTGGTAACCCAAAATTTCAAATATGGTTCAAAATGAATTTAAAGGCACCCCTCTCATTGTTGCCCGCTATGGGAGCACCCCACTAAGGCCCTGTCTCGGTCGGGGCCGTCCTGAGTGCTTTATAGACACTTTAAGAAATCGCGATGGATGCAGATTGCTATTAATCCTCCGTGCAACTGGTGATTGAAAATGTGCAACTGGTGATTGAAAACGTGCACCTGGTCACCCAAAACACGGTTCTCTATGCGGTTAGCGGTGTTCCATCTATTCATGTCCGCTTATGGCGCACCCTACTACGGACCTTTAGCAATGGGGGCCGGCCCGAATTATTTATGGAAGGTCTGATGATGAATTTTTTTTTTTTTTCACCATCTCTTTCTCTCTCTGCCGGGGCCGGCCAAGAGTGCTTTATGGACGGTTTAAAACATGACTATGGATGCAAATGCTCATTTTCCTCCGTGCACCTGGTGATTGAAAACGTGCATCTGGTAACCCAAAAATTATAAAACGGTTTTAAATACTTTTACCCGTCATTCTATTGATATAGCCCGCTAGGGGAGTGCCCCACTACGGCCCTCTCTCTGTCAGGGCCGTCCTTGGGTGCTTTTTAGACACTTTAAGAAATCACGATGGATGCAGATTGCTATTAATCCTCCGTGCAACTGGTGATTGAAAACGTGCATCTGGTAACCCAAAATTTCAAATATGGTTCAAAATGAATTTAAAGGCACCCCTCTCATTGTTGCCCGCTATGGGAGCACCCCACTAAGGCCCTGTCTCGGTCGGGGCCGTCCTGAGTGCTTTATAGACACTTTAAGAAATCGCGATGGATGCAGATTGCTATTAATCCTCCGTGCAACTGGTGATTGAAAATGTGCATCTGGTAACCCAAAAATTATAAAACGGTTTTAAATACTTTTACCCGTCATTCTATTGATATAGCCCGCTAGGGGAGTACCCTACTACAGCCCTCTCTCGGTCAGGCCCGTCCTTCAGTGCTTTATGGACAGTTTTAAATATTACGATGGATGCAGATTGTGATTGTTTTCCAAAAGACCCGTGTGCATCTGGTAACCCAAAAATTGTAAAACTGTTTTAAATCATTTTACCGGTCATTCTATTGATATAGCCCGCTAGGGGAGTACCCTACTACGGCCCTCTCTCGGTCAGGCCCGTCCTTAGGTGATTTATATACAGTTTAAGATATTACGATGGATGCAGATTGTGATTGTTTTCCAAAAGACCCGTGTGCATCTGGTAACCCAAAAATTAAAATATGGTTCAAAACCCGGGTAACACCACTCTATTTACGGACATGACAGTAGAGCTTACCCCCTGGAGCTATTGACCTCCAGGCTTGTAGGCCCTTACTCACCACCCGGGTATCACCCCTCTATTTCGGGGATGATACCAGCAGGGGACCCCCCCCCCACCTCCACAACCTCGCATACCAGGTGAACCAGGGCACCCACACTTAAGCACCCCTCCTCGGACATTAAAGCAGATAACCGCGCTGTTATGAACCGCGTGCACCTGGTCACCCAAATGGAACTTGTGCACCTGGTCACCCAAATGGAACTTGTGCACCTGGTCACCCAAAGACCGGCGTGCACCTGGTCACCCAAAGGCCGGCATGCACCTGGTCACCCAAAGGCCGGCGTGCACCTGGTCACCCAAATGGACCATGTGCACCTGGTCACCCAAAAGGACCATGTGCACCTGGTCACCCAAAGGACCATGTGCACCTGGTCACCCAAAAGAACCGTGTGCACCTGGTCACCCAAAGGCCGGCGTGCACCTGGTCACCCAAAGGACCATGTGCACCTGGTCACCCAAAAGGACCATGTGCACCTGGTCACCCAAAGGACCATGTGCACCTGGTCACCCAAAAGGACCATGTGCACCTGGTCACCCAAAAGGACCATGTGCACCTGGTCACCCAAAGGACCATGTGCACCTGGTCACCC
>NC_143041.1:559582-564582 GCF_057628025.1 Oncorhynchus mykiss
CTGCCCAGGACAAGGCTCAATATCCTCCCACCACCAAGCTGGGCAACGTGGATCAAAAGTTAGGACACATCGGGCGCCGAAGGGTCTGGTCAAACCACTAAATCGGTCGCCGGCGGGAAAATGTCCAAAGTACCATGGTTCTGAGGGTCTGACTTCCCTCAAAACTGTCCGTTACTCATTTTCTATTCGGACTGAGCAGTTTGACACCACCCCCGTCTCTCTAGGACATGGAAGTCCTGTTGCCAAAAACCAGGTTTCTGAAATCGCGCCGGTACCTGTCTGGTCGACCCGCCACTGAGTGTGTAATCCAAAACAGGCCAAATATCGATGAAGCCCTGAACCTCACAGGGCTTCTGTGCGCCCCACCATCGGGGGTCAAATTCAACAAAAACGTGATAAATCAAAAAGTACACATCCGATCTTGATGGGGTTTTTTTTGCACGAAAGTGCATAAATAGACGAGCATTTACATTCAATTAAAAACGTTTTTGTATAAAACATTTTAATAGGAAATCGTGTTTCAAGTTTTGGGAAAAAAGTGAATGTCACAGGATGCATAGGTTCCTGTGGATGCGAAATTTTTTTTACATTATGTAATTGTTGCCCATCACGAGAGAGGGTATGAGACGAAATTTGGGACCTCTAGCCCTTCGGGAAGTATTTTTAATCATTTTTTGAAAATTACAGAAATTGGTCGAAAAAATGACAGAGTCCCACTTTTCACAGCCGTGCACCTGGTGATTGAAAACGTGCATCTGGTAACCCAAAAATGCGGTTCTCAATGCGCTTGCCGGTGTTACAGATATACATGTCCGATAATGATGCACCCTACTACGGACCTTTTTCAATGGGGGCCGGCCTGAATTATTTATGGAAGGTATGATTACTTTTTTTTTCTCCGTGCAACTGGTGATTGAAAACGTGCACCTGGTCACCCAAAACACGGTTCTCTATGCGGTTAGCGGTGTTCCCGAGATTCATGTCCGATAATGATGCACCCTACTACGGACCTTTTCAATGGGGGCCGGTCCGAATTATTTATGGAAGGTATGATTTTTTTTTTCTCTCTCCGTGCAACTGGTGATTGAAAACGTGCATCTGGTAACCCAAAACACGGTTCTCTATGCGGTTAGCGGTGTTCCCGAGATTCATGTCCGCTTATGGCGCACCCTACTACGGACCTTTAGCAATGGGGGCCGGCCCGAATTATTTATGGAAGGTCTGATGATGATTTTTTTTTTTTTTCACCATCTCTTTCTCTCTCTGCCGGGGCCGGCCAAGAGTGCTTTATGGACGGTTTAAAACATGACTATGGATGCAAATGCTCATTTTCCTCCGTGCACCTGGTGATTGAAAACGTGCATCTGGTAACCCAAAAATTATAAAACGGTTTTAAATACTTTTACCCGTCATTCTATTGATATAGCCCGCTAGGGGAGTGCCCCACTACGGCCCTCTCTCTGTCAGGGCCGTCCTTGGGTGCTTTTTAGACACTTTAAGAAATCACGATGGATGCAGATTGCTATTAATCCTCCGTGCAACTGGTGATTGAAAACGTGCATCTGGTAACCCAAAATTTCAAATATGGTTCAAAATGAATTTAAAGGCACCCCTCTCATTGTTGCCCGCTATGGGAGCACCCCACTAAGGCCCTGTCTCGGTCGGGGCCGTCCTGAGTGCTTTATAGACACTTTAAGAAATCGCGATGGATGCAGATTGCTATTAATCCTCCGTGCAACTGGTGATTGAAAATGTGCAACTGGTGATTGAAAACGTGCACCTGGTCACCCAAAACACGGTTCTCTATGCGGTTAGCGGTGTTCCATCTATTCATGTCCGCTTATGGCGCACCCTACTACGGACCTTTAGCAATGGGGGCCGGCCCGAATTATTTATGGAAGGTCTGATGATGATTTTTTTTTTTTTTCACCATCTCTTTCTCTCTCTGCCGGGGCCGGCCAAGAGTGCTTTATGGACGGTTTAAAACATGACTATGGATGCAAATGCTCATTTTCCTCCGTGCACCTGGTGATTGAAAACGTGCATCTGGTAACCCAAAAATTATAAAACGGTTTTAAATACTTTTACCCGTCATTCTATTGATATAGCCCGCTAGGGGAGTGCCCCACTACGGCCCTCTCTCTGTCAGGGCCGTCCTTGGGTGCTTTTTAGACACTTTAAGAAATCACGATGGATGCAGATTGCTATTAATCCTCCGTGCAACTGGTGATTGAAAACGTGCATCTGGTAACCCAAAATTTCAAATATGGTTCAAAATGAATTTAAAGGCACCCCTCTCATTGTTGCCCGCTATGGGAGCACCCCACTAAGGCCCTGTCTCGGTCGGGGCCGTCCTGAGTGCTTTATAGACACTTTAAGAAATCGCGATGGATGCAGATTGCTATTAATCCTCCGTGCAACTGGTGATTGAAAATGTGCAACTGGTGATTGAAAACGTGCACCTGGTCACCCAAAACACGGTTCTCTATGCGGTTAGCGGTGTTCCATCTATTCATGTCCGCTTATGGCGCACCCTACTACGGACCTTTAGCAATGGGGGCCGGCCCGAATTATTTATGGAAGGTCTGATGATGAATTTTTTTTTTTTTTCACCATCTCTTTCTCTCTCTGCCGGGGCCGGCCAAGAGTGCTTTATGGACGGTTTAAAACATGACTATGGATGCAAATGCTCATTTTCCTCCGTGCACCTGGTGATTGAAAACGTGCATCTGGTAACCCAAAAATTATAAAAGGGTTTTAAATACTTTTACCCGTCATTCTATTGATATAGCCCGCTAGGGGAGTGCCCCACTACGGCCCTCTCTCTGTCAGGGCCGTCCTTGGGTGCTTTTTAGACACTTTAAGAAATCACGATGGATGCAGATTGCTATTAATCCTCCGTGCAACTGGTGATTGAAAACGTGCATCTGGTAACCCAAAATTTCAAATATGGTTCAAAATGAATTTAAAGGCACCCCTCTCATTGTTGCCCGCTATGGGAGCACCCCACTAAGGCCCTGTCTCGGTCGGGGCCGTCCTGAGTGCTTTATAGAC
Source organism: Oncorhynchus mykiss (assembly GCF_057628025.1). NCBI lineage: Eukaryota > Metazoa > Chordata > Actinopteri > Salmoniformes > Salmonidae > Oncorhynchus > Oncorhynchus mykiss. The sequence goes on from NC_143041.1 coordinate 562,637, forward strand.
ACTTTAAGAAATCGCGATGGATGCAGATTGCTATTAATCCTCCGTGCAACTGGTGATTGAAAATGTGCATCTGGTAACCCAAAAATTATAAAACGGTTTTAAATACTTTTACCCGTCATTCTATTGATATAGCCCGCTAGGGGAGTACCCTACTACAGCCCTCTCTCGGTCAGGCCCGTCCTTCAGTGCTTTATGGACAGTTTTAAATATTACGATGGATGCAGATTGTGATTGTTTTCCAAAAGACCCGTGTGCATCTGGTAACCCAAAAATTGTAAAACTGTTTTAAATCATTTTACCGGTCATTCTATTGATATAGCCCGCTAGGGGAGTACCCTACTACGGCCCTCTCTCGGTCAGGCCCGTCCTTAGGTGCTTTATATACAGTTTAAGATATTACGATGGATGCAGATTGTGATTGTTTTCCAAAAGACCCGTGTGCATCTGGTAACCCAAAAATTAAAATATGGTTCAAAACCCGGGTAACACCACTCTATTTACGGACATGACAGTAGAGCTTACCCCCTGGAGCTATTGACCTCCAGGCTTGTAGGCCCTTACTCACCACCCGGGTATCACCCCTCTATTTCGGGGATGATACCAGCAGGGGACCCCCCCCCCACCTCCACAACCTCGCATACCAGGTGAACCAGGGCACCCACACTTAAGCACCCCTCCTCGGACATTAAAGCAGATAACCGCGCTGTTATGAACCGCGTGCACCTGGTCACCCAAATGGAACTTGTGCACCTGGTCACCCAAATGGAACTTGTGCACCTGGTCACCCAAAGACCGGCGTGCACCTGGTCACCCAAAGGCCGGCATGCACCTGGTCACCCAAAGGCCGGCGTGCACCTGGTCACCCAAATGGACCATGTGCACCTGGTCACCCAAAAGGACCATGTGCACCTGGTCACCCAAAGGACCATGTGCACCTGGTCACCCAAAAGAACCGTGTGCACCTGGTCACCCAAAGGCCGGCGTGCACCTGGTCACCCAAAGGACCATGTGCACCTGGTCACCCAAAAGGACCATGTGCACCTGGTCACCCAAAGGACCATGTGCACCTGGTCACCCAAAAGGACCATGTGCACCTGGTCACCCAAAAGGACCATGTGCACCTGGTCACCCAAAGGACCATGTGCACCTGGTCACCCAAAAGAACCGTGTGCACCTGGTCACCCAAAGGCCGGCGTGCACCTGGTCACCCAAAGGACCATGTGCACCTGGTCACCCAAAAGGACCATGTGCACCTGGTCACCCAAAGGCCGGCGTGCACCTGGTCACCCAAAGGACCATGTGCACCTGGTCACCCAAAAGAACCGTGTGCACCTGGTCACCCAAAGGCCGGCGTGCACCTGGTCACCCAAAGGCCGGCGTGCACCTGGTCACCCAAAAGGACCATGTGCACCTGGTCACCCAAAAGAACCGTGTGCACCTGGTCACCCAAAGGCCGGCGTGCACCTGGTCACCCAAAGGCCGGCGTGCACCTGGTCACCCAAAAGGACCATGTGCACCTGGTCACCCAAAAGGACCGTGTGCACCTGGTCACCCAAAAGCCGGCGTGCACCTGGTCACCCAAAAGGACCGTGTGCACCTGGTCACCCAAATGGAACTTGTGCACCTGGTCACCCAAAAGCCGGCGTGCACCTGGTCACCCAAAAGGACCGTGTGCACCTGGTCACCCAAATGGAACTTGTGCACCTGGTCACCCAAAAGCCGGCGTGCACCTGGTCACCCAAATGGAACTTGTGCACCTGGTCACCCAAAAGACAGGCGTGCACCTGGTCACCCAAAAGCCGGCGTGCACCTGGTCACCCAAATGGAACTTGTGCACCTGGTCACCCAAAAATTATAAAACTGTCCAAAATGCATTTACCGGTCATTTTATTTATATAGCCCGCTAGGGGAGTAGCCCACTACGGCCCTCTCTCGGTCGGGGCCGT
>NC_143041.1:574582-607082 GCF_057628025.1 Oncorhynchus mykiss
TATACATGTCCGATAATGATGCACCCTACTACGGACCTTTTTCAATGGGGCCGGCCTGAATTATTTATGGAAGGTATGATTACTTTTTTTTTCTCCGTGCAACTGGTGATTGAAAACGTGCACCTGGTCACCCAAAACACGGTTCTCTATGCGGTTAGCGGTGTTCCCGAGATTCATGTCCGATAATGATGCACCCTACTACGGACCTTTTCAATGGGGGCCGGTCCGAATTATTTATGGAAGGTATGATTTTTTTTTTCTCTCTCCGTGCAACTGGTGATTGAAAACGTGCATCTGGTAACCCAAAACACGGTTCTCTATGCGGTTAGCGGTGTTCCCGAGATTCATGTCCGATAATGATGCACCCTACTACGGACCTTTTCAATGGGGGCCGGTCCGAATTATTTATGGAAGGTATGATTTTTTTTTTCTCTCTCCGTGCAACTGGTGATTGAAAACGTGCACCTGGTCACCCAAAACACGGTTCTCTATGCGGTTAGCGGTGTTCCATCTATTCATGTCCGCTTATGGCGCACCCTACTACGGACCTTTAGCAATGGGGGCCGGCCCGAATTATTTATGGAAGGTCTGATGATGATTTTTTTTTTTTTTCACCATCTCTTTCTCTCTCTGCCGGGGCCGGCCAAGAGTGCTTTATGGACGGTTTAAGACATGACTATGGATGCAAATGCTCATTTTCCTCCGTGCACCTGGTGATTGAAAACGTGCATCTGGTAACCCAAAAATTATAAAAGGGTTTTAAATACTTTTACCCGTCATTCTATTGATATAGCCCGCTAGGGGAGTGCCCCACTACGGCCCTCTCTCTGTCAGGGCCGTCCTTGAGTGCTTTTTAGACACTTTAAGAAATCACAATGGATGCAGATTGCTATTAATCCTCCGTGCAACTGGTGATTGAAAATGTGCAACTGGTGATTGAAAACGTGCACCTGGTCACCCAAAACACGGTTCTCTATGCGGTTAGCGGTGTTCCATCTATTCATGTCCGCTTATGGCGCACCCTACTACGGACCTTTAGCAATGGGGGCCGGCCCGAATTATTTATGGAAGGTCTGATGATGATTTTTTTTTTTTTTTCACCATCTCTTTCTCTCTCTGCCGGGGCCGGCCAAGAGTGCTTTATGGACGGTTTAAGACATGACTATGGATGCAAATGCTCATTTTCCTCCGTGCACCTGGTGATTGAAAACGTGCATCTGGTAACCCAAAAATTATAAAAGGGTTTTAAATACTTTTACCCGTCATTCTATTGATATAGCCCGCTAGGGGAGTGCCCCACTACGGCCCTCTCTCTGTCAGGGCCGTCCTTGAGTGCTTTTTAGACACTTTAAGAAATCACGATGGATGCAGATTGCTATTAATCCTCCGTGCAACTGGTGATTGAAAACGTGCATCTGGTAACCCAAAATTTCAAATATGGTTCAAAATGAATTTAAAGGCACCCCTCTCATTGTTGCCCGCTATGGGAGCACCCCACTAAGGCCCTGTCTCGGTCGGGGCCGTCCTGAGTGCTTTATAGACACTTTAAGAAATCGCGATGGATGCAGATTGCTATTAATCCTCCGTGCAACTGGTGATTGAAAATGTGCAACTGGTGATTGAAAACGTGCACCTGGTCACCCAAAACACGGTTCTCTATGCGGTTAGCGGTGTTCCATCTATTCATGTCCGCTTATGGCGCACCCTACTACGGACCTTTAGCAATGGGGGCCGGCCCGAATTATTTATGGAAGGTCTGATGATGATTTTTTTTTTTTTTTCACCATCTCTTTCTCTCTCTGCCGGGGCCGGCCAAGAGTGCTTTATGGACGGTTTAAGACATGACTATGGATGCAAATGCTCATTTTCCTCCGTGCACCTGGTGATTGAAAACGTGCATCTGGTAACCCAAAAATTATAAAAGGGTTTTAAATACTTTTACCCGTCATTCTATTGATATAGCCCGCTAGGGGAGTGCCCCACTACGGCCCTCTCTCTGTCAGGGCCGTCCTTGAGTGCTTTTTAGACACTTTAAGAAATCACGATGGATGCAGATTGCTATTAATCCTCCGTGCAACTGGTGATTGAAAACGTGCATCTGGTAACCCAAAATTTCAAATATGGTTCAAAATGAATTTAAAGGCACCCCTCTCATTGTTGCCCGCTATGGGAGCACCCCACTAAGGCCCTGTCTCGGTCGGGGCCGTCCTGAGTGCTTTATAGACACTTTAAGAAATCGCGATGGATGCAGATTGCTATTAATCCTCCGTGCAACTGGTGATTGAAAATGTGCAACTGGTGATTGAAAACGTGCACCTGGTCACCCAAAACACGGTTCTCTATGCGGTTAGCGGTGTTCCATCTATTCATGTCCGCTTATGGCGCACCCTACTACGGACCTTTAGCAATGGGGGCCGGCCCGAATTATTTATGGAAGGTCTGATGATGATTTTTTTTTTTTTTTCACCATCTCTTTCTCTCTCTGCCGGGGCCGGCCAAGAGTGCTTTATGGACGGTTTAAGACATGACTATGGATGCAAATGCTCATTTTCCTCCGTGCACCTGGTGATTGAAAACGTGCATCTGGTAACCCAAAAATTATAAAAGGGTTTTAAATACTTTTACCCGTCATTCTATTGATATAGCCCGCTAGGGGAGTGCCCCACTACGGCCCTCTCTCTGTCAGGGCCGTCCTTGAGTGCTTTTTAGACACTTTAAGAAATCACGATGGATGCAGATTGCTATTAATCCTCCGTGCAACTGGTGATTGAAAACGTGCATCTGGTAACCCAAAATTTCAAATATGGTTCAAAATGAATTTAAAGGCACCCCTCTCATTGTTGCCCGCTATGGGAGCACCCCACTAAGGCCCTGTCTCGGTCGGGGCCGTCCTGAGTGCTTTATAGACACTTTAAGAAATCGCGATGGATGCAGATTGCTATTAATCCTCCGTGCAACTGGTGATTGAAAATGTGCAACTGGTGATTGAAAACGTGCACCTGGTCACCCAAAACACGGTTCTCTATGCGGTTAGCGGTGTTCCATCTATTCATGTCCGCTTATGGCGCACCCTACTACGGACCTTTAGCAATGGGGGCCGGCCCGAATTATTTATGGAAGGTCTGATGATGATTTTTTTTTTTTTTTCACCATCTCTTTCTCTCTCTGCCGGGGCCGGCCAAGAGTGCTTTATGGACGGTTTAAGACATGACTATGGATGCAAATGCTCATTTTCCTCCGTGCACCTGGTGATTGAAAACGTGCATCTGGTAACCCAAAAATTATAAAAGGGTTTTAAATACTTTTACCCGTCATTCTATTGATATAGCCCGCTAGGGGAGTGCCCCACTACGGCCCTCTCTCTGTCAGGGCCGTCCTTGAGTGCTTTTTAGACACTTTAAGAAATCACGATGGATGCAGATTGCTATTAATCCTCCGTGCAACTGGTGATTGAAAACGTGCATCTGGTAACCCAAAATTTCAAATATGGTTCAAAATGAATTTAAAGGCACCCCTCTCATTGTTGCCCGCTATGGGAGCACCCCACTAAGGCCCTGTCTCGGTCGGGGCCGTCCTGAGTGCTTTATAGACACTTTAAGAAATCGCGATGGATGCAGATTGCTATTAATCCTCCGTGCAACTGGTGATTGAAAATGTGCAACTGGTGATTGAAAACGTGCACCTGGTCACCCAAAACACGGTTCTCTATGCGGTTAGCGGTGTTCCATCTATTCATGTCCGCTTATGGCGCACCCTACTACGGACCTTTAGCAATGGGGGCCGGCCCAAATTATTTATGGAAGGTCTGATGATGATTTTTTTTTTTTTTCACCATCTCTTTCTCTCTCTGCCGGGGCCGGCCAAGAGTGCTTTATGGACGGTTTAAGACATGACTATGGATGCAAATGCTCATTTTCCTCCGTGCACCTGGTGATTGAAAACGTGCATCTGGTAACCCAAAAATTATAAAAGGGTTTTAAATACTTTTACCCGTCATTCTATTGATATAGCCCGCTAGGGGAGTGCCCCACTACGGCCCTCTCTCTGTCAGGGCCGTCCTTGAGTGCTTTTTAGACACTTTAAGAAATCACGATGGATGCAGATTGCTATTAATCCTCCGTGCAACTGGTGATTGAAAACGTGCATCTGGTAACCCAAAATTTCAAATATGGTTCAAAATGAATTTAAAGGCACCCCTCTCATTGTTGCCCGCTATGGGAGCACCCCACTAAGGCCCTGTCTCGGTCGGGGCCGTCCTGAGTGCTTTATAGACACTTTAAGAAATCGCGATGGATGCAGATTGCTATTAATCCTCCGTGCAACTGGTGATTGAAAATGTGCAACTGGTGATTGAAAACGTGCACCTGGTCACCCAAAACACGGTTCTCTATGCGGTTAGCGGTGTTCCATCTATTCATGTCCGCTTATGGCGCACCCTACTACGGACCTTTAGCAATGGGGGCCGGCCCGAATTATTTATGGAAGGTCTGATGATGATTTTTTTTTTTTTTTCACCATCTCTTTCTCTCTCTGCCGGGGCCGGCCAAGAGTGCTTTATGGACGGTTTAAGACATGACTATGGATGCAAATGCTCATTTTCCTCCGTGCACCTGGTGATTGAAAACGTGCATCTGGTAACCCAAAAATTATAAAAGGGTTTTAAATACTTTTACCCGTCATTCTATTGATATAGCCCGCTAGGGGAGTGCCCCACTACGGCCCTCTCTCTGTCAGGGCCGTCCTTGAGTGCTTTTTAGACACTTTAAGAAATCACGATGGATGCAGATTGCTATTAATCCTCCGTGCAACTGGTGATTGAAAACGTGCATCTGGTAACCCAAAATTTCAAATATGGTTCAAAATGAATTTAAAGGCACCCCTCTCATTGTTGCCCGCTATGGGAGCACCCCACTAAGGCCCTGTCTCGGTCGGGGCCGTCCTGAGTGCTTTATAGACACTTTAAGAAATTGCGATGGATGCAGATTGCTATTAATCCTCCGTGCAACTGGTGATTGAAAATGTGCAACTGGTGATTGAAAACGTGCACCTGGTCACCCAAAACACGGTTCTCTATGCGGTTAGCGGTGTTCCCGAGATTCATGTCCGATAATGATGCACCCTACTACGGACCTTTTCAATGGGGGCCGGTCCGAATTATTTATGGAAGGTATGATTTTTTTTTTCTCTCTCCGTGCAACTGGTGATTGAAAACGTGCATCTGGTAACCCAAAACACGGTTCTCTATGCGGTTAGCGGTGTTCCCGAGATTCATGTCCGATAATGATGCACCCTACTACGGACCTTTTCAATGGGGGCCGGTCCGAATTATTTATGGAAGGTATGATTTTTTTTTTTTTTTTCAACACTTTTCCCCTCTTTTTCTCTCTCTGCCGGGGCCGGCCCTGGGTGCTTTATGGACGGTTTAAAACATGACTATGGATGCAAATGCTCATTTTCCTCCGTGCACCTGGTGATTGAAAACGTGCATCTGGTAACCCAAAAATTATAAAACGGTTTTAAATACTTTTACCCGTCATTCTATTGATATAGCCCGCTAGGGGAGTGCCCCACTACGGCCCTCTCTCTGTCAGGGCCGTCCTTGGGTGCTTTTTAGACAGTTTAAGAAATCACGATGGATGCAGATTGCTATTAATCCTCCGTGCAACTGGTGATTGAAAACGTGCATCTGGTAACCCAAAATTTCAAATATGGTTCAAAATTAATTTAAAGGCACCCCTCTCATTGTTCCCCGCTATGGGAGCACCCCACTAAGGCCCTGTCTCGGTCGGGGCCGTCCTGAGTGCTTTATAGACACTTTAAGAAATCGCGATGGATGCAGATTGCTATTAATCCTCCGTGCAACTGGTGATTGAAAACGTGCAACTGGTGATTGAAAACGTGCACCTGGTCACCCAAAACACGGTTCTCTATGCGGTTAGCGGTGTTCCATATATTCATGTCCGATAATGATGCACCCTACTACGGACCTTTTCAATGGGGGCCGGTCCGAATTATTTATGGAAGGTCTGATGATGATTTTTTTTTTTTTTCACCATCTCTTTCTCTCTCTGCCGGGGCCGGCCAAGAGTGCTTTATGGACGGTTTAAAACATGACTATGGATGCAAATGCTCATTTTCCTCCGTGCACCTGGTGATTGAAAACGTGCATCTGGTAACCCAAAAATTATAAAACGGTTTTAAATACTTTTACCCGTCATTCTATTGATATAGCCCGCTAGGGGAGTGCCCCACTACGGCCCTCTCTCTGTCAGGGCCGTCCTTGGGTGCTTTTTAGACAGTTTAAGAAATCACGATGGATGCAGATTGCTATTAATCCTCCGTGCAACTGGTGATTGAAAACGTGCATCTGGTAACCCAAAATTTCAAATATGGTTCAAAATTAATTTAAAGGCACCCCTCTCATTGTTCCCCGCTATGGGAGCACCCCACTAAGGCCCTGTCTCGGTCGGGGCCGTCCTGAGTGCTTTATAGACACTTTAAGAAATCGCGATGGATGCAGATTGCTATTAATCCTCCGTGCAACTGGTGATTGAAAACGTGCAACTGGTGATTGAAAACGTGCACCTGGTCACCCAAAACACGGTTCTCTATGCGGTTAGCGGTGTTCCATATATTCATGTCCGATAATGATGCACCCTACTACGGACCTTTTCAATGGGGGCCGGTCCGAATTATTTATGGAAGGTCTGATGATGATTTTTTTTTTTTTTCACCATCTCTTTCTCTCTCTGCCGGGGCCGGCCAAGAGTGCTTTATGGACGGTTTAAAACATGACTATGGATGCAAATGCTCATTTTCCTCCGTGCACCTGGTGATTGAAAACGTGCATCTGGTAACCCAAAAATTATAAAACGGTTTTAAATACTTTTACCCGTCATTCTATTGATATAGCCCGCTAGGGGAGTGCCCCACTACGGCCCTCTCTCTGTCAGGGCCGTCCTTGGGTGCTTTTTAGACAGTTTAAGAAATCACGATGGATGCAGATTGCTATTAATCCTCCGTGCAACTGGTGATTGAAAACGTGCATCTGGTAACCCAAAATTTCAAATATGGTTCAAAATGAATTTAAAGGCACCCCTCTCATTGTTCCCCGCTATGGGAGCACCCCACTAAGGCCCTGTCTCGGTCGGGGCCGTCCTGAGTGCTTTATAGACACTTTAAGAAATCGCGATGGATGCAGATTGCTATTAATCCTCCGTGCAACTGGTGATTGAAAACGTGCAACTGGTGATTGAAAACGTGCACCTGGTCACCCAAAACACGGTTCTCTATGCGGTTAGCGGTGTTCCATATATTCATGTCCGATAATGATGCACCCTACTACGGACCTTTTCAATGGGGGCCGGTCCGAATTATTTATGGAAGGTCTGATGATGATTTTTTTTTTTTTTCACCATCTCTTTCTCTCTCTGCCGGGGCCGGCCAAGAGTGCTTTATGGACGGTTTAAAACATGACTATGGATGCAAATGCTCATTTTCCTCCGTGCACCTGGTGATTGAAAACGTGCATCTGGTAACCCAAAAATTATAAAACGGTTTTAAATACTTTTACCCGTCATTCTATTGATATAGCCCGCTAGGGGAGTGCCCCACTACGGCCCTCTCTCTGTCAGGGCCGTCCTTGGGTGCTTTTTAGACAGTTTAAGAAATCACGATGGATGCAGATTGCTATTAATCCTCCGTGCAACTGGTGATTGAAAACGTGCATCTGGTAACCCAAAATTTCAAATATGGTTCAAAATGAATTTAAAGGCACCCCTCTCATTGTTCCCCGCTATGGGAGCACCCCACTAAGGCCCTGTCTCGGTCGGGGCCGTCCTGAGTGCTTTATAGACACTTTAAGAAATCGCGATGGATGCAGATTGCTATTAATCCTCCGTGCAACTGGTGATTGAAAATGTGCAACTGGTGATTGAAAACGTGCACCTGGTCACCCAAAACACGGTTCTCTATGCGGTTAGCGGTGTTCCATATATTCATGTCCGATAATGATGCACCCTACTACGGACCTTTTCAATGGGGGCCGGTCCGAATTATTTATGGAAGGTCTGATGATGATTTTTTTTTTTTTTCACCATCTCTTTCTCTCTCTGCCGGGGCCGGCCAAGAGTGCTTTATGGACGGTTTAAAACATGACTATGGATGCAAATGCTCATTTTCCTCCGTGCACCTGGTGATTGAAAACGTGCATCTGGTAACCCAAAAATTATAAAACGGTTTTAAATACTTTTACCCGTCATTCTATTGATATAGCCCGCTAGGGGAGTGCCCCACTACGGCCCTCTCTCTGTCAGGGCCGTCCTTGGGTGCTTTTTAGACAGTTTAAGAAATCACGATGGATGCAGATTGCTATTAATCCTCCGTGCAACTGGTGATTGAAAACGTGCATCTGGTAACCCAAAATTTCAAATATGGTTGAAAATTAATTTAAAGGCACCCCTCTCATTGTTCCCCGCTATGGGAGCACCCCACTAAGGCCCTGTCTCGGTCGGGGCCGTCCTGAGTGCTTTATAGACACTTTAAGAAATCGCGATGGATGCAGATTGCTATTAATCCTCCGTGCAACTGGTGATTGAAAACGTGCAACTGGTGATTGAAAACGTGCACCTGGTCACCCAAAACACGGTTCTCTATGCGGTTAGCGGTGTTCCATATATTCATGTCCGATAATGATGCACCCTACTACGGACCTTTTCAATGGGGGCCGGTCCGAATTATTTATGGAAGGTCTGATGATGATTTTTTTTTTTTTTCACCATCTCTTTCTCTCTCTGCCGGGGCCGGCCAAGAGTGCTTTATGGACGGTTTAAAACATGACTATGGATGCAAATGCTCATTTTCCTCCGTGCACCTGGTGATTGAAAACGTGCATCTGGTAACCCAAAAATTATAAAACGGTTTTAAATACTTTTACCCGTCATTCTATTGATATAGCCCGCTAGGGGAGTGCCCCACTACGGCCCTCTCTCTGTCAGGGCCGTCCTTGGGTGCTTTTTAGACACTTTAAGAAATCACGATGGATGCAGATTGCTATTAATCCTCCGTGCAACTGGTGATTGAAAACGTGCATCTGGTAACCCAAAATTTCAAATATGGTTCAAAATGAATTTAAAGGCACCCCTCTCATTGTTCCCCGCTATGGGAGCACCCCACTAAGGCCCTGTCTCGGTCGGGGCCGTCCTGAGTGCTTTATAGACACTTTAAGAAATCGCGATGGATGCAGATTGCTATTAATCCTCCGTGCAACTGGTGATTGAAAATGTGCAACTGGTGATTGAAAACGTGCACCTGGTCACCCAAAACACGGTTCTCTATGCGGTTAGCGGTGTTCCATATATTCATGTCCGCTTATGGCGCACCCTACTACGGACCTTTTCAATGGGGGCCGGTCCGAATTATTTATGGAAGGTCTGATGATGATTTTTTTTTTTTTTCACCATCTCTTTCTCTCTCTGCCGGGGCCGGCCAAGAGTGCTTTATGGACGGTTTAAAACATGACTATGGATGCAAATGCTCATTTTCCTCCGTGCACCTGGTGATTGAAAACGTGCATCTGGTAACCCAAAAATTATAAAACGGTTTTAAATACTTTTACCCGTCATTCTATTGATATAGCCCGCTAGGGGAGTGCCCCACTACGGCCCTCTCTCTGTCAGGGCCGTCCTTGGGTGCTTTTTAGACACTTTAAGAAATCACGATGGATGCAGATTGCTATTAATCCTCCGTGCAACTGGTGATTGAAAACGTGCATCTGGTAACCCAAAATTTCAAATATGGTTCAAAATGAATTTAAAGGCACCCCTCTCATTGTTCCCCGCTATGGGAGCACCCCACTAAGGCCCTGTCTCGGTCGGGGCCGTCCTGAGTGCTTTATAGACACTTTAAGAAATCGCGATGGATGCAGATTGCTATTAATCCTCCGTGCAACTGGTGATTGAAAATGTGCAACTGGTGATTGAAAACGTGCACCTGGTCACCCAAAACACGGTTCTCTATGCGGTTAGCGGTGTTCCATATATTCATGTCCGATAATGATGCACCCTACTACGGACCTTTTCAATGGGGGCCGGTCCGAATTATTTATGGAAGGTCTGATGATGATTTTTTTTTTTTTTCACCATCTCTTTCTCTCTCTGCCGGGGCCGGCCAAGAGTGCTTTATGGACGGTTTAAAACATGACTATGGATGCAAATGCTCATTTTCCTCCGTGCACCTGGTGATTGAAAACGTGCATCTGGTAACCCAAAAATTATAAAACGGTTTTAAATACTTTTACCCGTCATTCTATTGATATAGCCCGCTAGGGGAGTGCCCCACTACGGCCCTCTCTCTGTCAGGGCCGTCCTTGGGTGCTTTTTAGACACTTTAAGAAATCACGATGGATGCAGATTGCTATTAATCCTCCGTGCAACTGGTGATTGAAAACGTGCATCTGGTAACCCAAAATTTCAAATATGGTTCAAAATGAATTTAAAGGCACCCCTCTCATTGTTCCCCGCTATGGGAGCACCCCACTAAGGCCCTGTCTCGGTCGGGGCCGTCCTGAGTGCTTTATAGACACTTTAAGAAATCGCGATGGATGCAGATTGCTATTAATCCTCCGTGCAACTGGTGATTGAAAATGTGCAACTGGTGATTGAAAACGTGCACCTGGTCACCCAAAACACGGTTCTCTATGCGGTTAGCGGTGTTCCATATATTCATGTCCGCTTATGGCGCACCCTACTACGGACCTTTTCAATGGGGGCCGGTCCGAATTATTTATGGAAGGTCTGATGATGATTTTTTTTTTTTTTCACCATCTCTTTCTCTCTCTGCCGGGGCCGGCCAAGAGTGCTTTATGGACGGTTTAAAACATGACTATGGATGCAAATGCTCATTTTCCTCCGTGCACCTGGTGATTGAAAACGTGCATCTGGTAACCCAAAAATTATAAAACGGTTTTAAATACTTTTACCCGTCATTCTATTGATATAGCCCGCTAGGGGAGTGCCCCACTACGGCCCTCTCTCTGTCAGGGCCGTCCTTGGGTGCTTTTTAGACACTTTAAGAAATCACGATGGATGCAGATTGCTATTAATCCTCCGTGCAACTGGTGATTGAAAACGTGCATCTGGTAACCCAAAATTTCAAATATGGTTCAAAATGAATTTAAAGGCACCCCTCTCATTGTTCCCCGCTATGGGAGCACCCCACTAAGGCCCTGTCTCGGTCGGGGCCGTCCTGAGTGCTTTATAGACACTTTAAGAAATCGCGATGGATGCAGATTGCTATTAATCCTCCGTGCAACTGGTGATTGAAAATGTGCAACTGGTGATTGAAAACGTGCACCTGGTCACCCAAAACACGGTTCTCTATGCGGTTAGCGGTGTTCCATATATTCATGTCCGCTTATGGCGCACCCTACTACGGACCTTTTCAATGGGGGCCGGTCCGAATTATTTATGGAAGGTCTGATGATGATTTTTTTTTTTTTTCACCATCTCTTTCTCTCTCTGCCGGGGCCGGCCAAGAGTGCTTTATGGACGGTTTAAAACATGACTATGGATGCAAATGCTCATTTTCCTCCGTGCACCTGGTGATTGAAAACGTGCATCTGGTAACCCAAAAATTATAAAACGGTTTTAAATACTTTTACCCGTCATTCTATTGATATAGCCCGCTAGGGGAGTGCCCCACTACGGCCCTCTCTCTGTCAGGGCCGTCCTTGGGTGCTTTTTAGACACTTTAAGAAATCACGATGGATGCAGATTGCTATTAATCCTCCGTGCAACTGGTGATTGAAAACGTGCATCTGGTAACCCAAAATTTCAAATATGGTTCAAAATGAATTTAAAGGCACCCCTCTCATTGTTCCCCGCTATGGGAGCACCCCACTAAGGCCCTGTCTCGGTCGGGGCCGTCCTGAGTGCTTTATAGACACTTTAAGAAATCGCGATGGATGCAGATTGCTATTAATCCTCCGTGCAACTGGTGATTGAAAACGTGCAACTGGTGATTGAAAACGTGCACCTGGTCACCCAAAACACGGTTCTCTATGCGGTTAGCGGTGTTCCATATATTAATGTCCGATAATGATGCACCCTACTACGGACCTTTTCAATGGGGGCCGGTCCGAATTATTTATGGAAGGTCTGATGATGATTTTTTTTTTTTTTCACCATCTCTTTCTCTCTCTGCCGGGGCCGGCCAAGAGTGCTTTATGGACGGTTTAAAACATGACTATGGATGCAAATGCTCATTTTCCTCCGTGCACCTGGTGATTGAAAACGTGCATCTGGTAACCCAAAAATTATAAAACGGTTTTAAATACTTTTACCCGTCATTCTATTGATATAGCCCGCTAGGGGAGTGCCCCACTACGGCCCTCTCTCTGTCAGGGCCGTCCTTGGGTGCTTTTTAGACAGTTTAAGAAATCACGATGGATGCAGATTGCTATTAATCCTCCGTGCAACTGGTGATTGAAAACGTGCATCTGGTAACCCAAAATTTCAAATATGGTTCAAAATTAATTTAAAGGCACCCCTCTCATTGTTCCCCGCTATGGGAGCACCCCACTAAGGCCCTGTCTCGGTCGGGGCTGTCCTGAGTGCTTTATAGACACTTTAAGAAATCGCGATGGATGCAGATTGCTATTAATCCTCCGTGCAACTGGTGATTGAAAACGTGCAACTGGTGATTGAAAACGTGCACCTGGTCACCCAAAACACGGTTCTCTATGCGGTTAGCGGTGTTCCATATATTCATGTCCGATAATGATGCACCCTACTACGGACCTTTTCAATGGGGGCCGGTCCGAATTATTTATGGAAGGTCTGATGATGATTTTTTTTTTTTTTCACCATCTCTTTCTCTCTCTGCCGGGGCCGGCCAAGAGTGCTTTATGGACGGTTTAAAACATGACTATGGATGCAAATGCTCATTTTCCTCCGTGCACCTGGTGATTGAAAACGTGCATCTGGTAACCCAAAAATTATAAAACGGTTTTAAATACTTTTACCCGTCATTCTATTGATATAGCCCGCTAGGGGAGTGCCCCACTACGGCCCTCTCTCTGTCAGGGCCGTCCTTGGGTGCTTTTTAGACACTTTAAGAAATCACGATGGATGCAGATTGCTATTAATCCTCCGTGCAACTGGTGATTGAAAACGTGCATCTGGTAACCCAAAATTTCAAATATGGTTCAAAATGAATTTAAAGGCACCCCTCTCATTGTTCCCCGCTATGGGAGCACCCCACTAAGGCCCTGTCTCGGTCGGGGCCGTCCTGAGTGCTTTATAGACACTTTAAGAAATCGCGATGGATGCAGATTGCTATTAATCCTCCGTGCAACTGGTGATTGAAAATGTGCAACTGGTGATTGAAAACGTGCACCTGGTCACCCAAAACACGGTTCTCTATGCGGTTAGCGGTGTTCCATATATTCATGTCCGCTTATGGCGCACCCTACTACGGACCTTTTCAATGGGGGCCGGTCCGAATTATTTATGGAAGGTCTGATGATGATTTTTTTTTTTTTTCACCATCTCTTTCTCTCTCTGCCGGGGCCGGCCAAGAGTGCTTTATGGACGGTTTAAAACATGACTATGGATGCAAATGCTCATTTTCCTCCGTGCACCTGGTGATTGAAAACGTGCATCTGGTAACCCAAAAATTATAAAACGGTTTTAAATACTTTTACCCGTCATTCTATTGATATAGCCCGCTAGGGGAGTGCCCCACTACGGCCCTCTCTCTGTCAGGGCCGTCCTTGGGTGCTTTTTAGACACTTTAAGAAATCACGATGGATGCAGATTGCTATTAATCCTCCGTGCAACTGGTGATTGAAAACGTGCATCTGGTAACCCAAAATTTCAAATATGGTTCAAAATGAATTTAAAGGCACCCCTCTCATTGTTCCCCGCTATGGGAGCACCCCACTAAGGCCCTGTCTCGGTCGGGGCCGTCCTGAGTGCTTTATAGACACTTTAAGAAATCGCGATGGATGCAGATTGCTATTAATCCTCCGTGCAACTGGTGATTGAAAATGTGCAACTGGTGATTGAAAACGTGCACCTGGTCACCCAAAACACGGTTCTCTATGCGGTTAGCGGTGTTCCATATATTCATGTCCGCTTATGGCGCACCCTACTACGGACCTTTTCAATGGGGGCCGGTCCGAATTATTTATGGAAGGTCTGATGATGATTTTTTTTTTTTTTCACCATCTCTTTCTCTCTCTGCCGGGGCCGGCCAAGAGTGCTTTATGGACGGTTTAAAACATGACTATGGATGCAAATGCTCATTTTCCTCCGTGCACCTGGTGATTGAAAACGTGCATCTGGTAACCCAAAAATTATAAAACGGTTTTAAATACTTTTACCCGTCATTCTATTGATATAGCCCGCTAGGGGAGTGCCCCACTACGGCCCTCTCTCTGTCAGGGCCGTCCTTGGGTGCTTTTTAGACACTTTAAGAAATCACGATGGATGCAGATTGCTATTAATCCTCCGTGCAACTGGTGATTGAAAACGTGCATCTGGTAACCCAAAATTTCAAATATGGTTCAAAATGAATTTAAAGGCACCCCTCTCATTGTTCCCCGCTATGGGAGCACCCCACTAAGGCCCTGTCTCGGTCGGGGCCGTCCTGAGTGCTTTATAGACACTTTAAGAAATCGCGATGGATGCAGATTGCTATTAATCCTCCGTGCAACTGGTGATTGAAAATGTGCAACTGGTGATTGAAAACGTGCACCTGGTCACCCAAAACACGGTTCTCTATGCGGTTAGCGGTGTTCCATATATTCATGTCCGATAATGATGCACCCTACTACGGACCTTTTCAATGGGGGCCGGTCCGAATTATTTATGGAAGGTCTGATGATGATTTTTTTTTTTTTTCACCATCTCTTTCTCTCTCTGCCGGGGCCGGCCAAGAGTGCTTTATGGACGGTTTAAAACATGACTATGGATGCAAATGCTCATTTTCCTCCGTGCACCTGGTGATTGAAAACGTGCATCTGGTAACCCAAAAATTATAAAACGGTTTTAAATACTTATACCCGTCATTCTATTGATATAGCCCGCTAGGGGAGTGCCCCACTACGGCCCTCTCTCTGTCAGGGCCGTCCTTGGGAGCTTTTTAGACACTTTAAGAAATCACGATGGATGCAGATTGCTATTAATCCTCCGTGCAACTGGTGATTGAAAACGTGCATCTGGTAACCCAAAATTTCAAATATGGTTCAAAATGAATTTAAAGGCACCCCTCTCATTGTTCCCCGCTATGGGAGCACCCCACTAAGGCCCTGTCTCGGTCGGGGCCGTCCTGAGTGCTTTATAGACACTTTAAGAAATCGCGATGGATGCAGATTGCTATTAATCCTCCGTGCAACTGGTGATTGAAAATGTGCAACTGGTGATTGAAAACGTGCACCTGGTCACCCAAAACACGGTTCTCTATGCGGTTAGCGGTGTTCCATATATTCATGTCCGATAATGATGCACCCTACTACGGACCTTTTCAATGGGGGCCGGTCCGAATTATTTATGGAAGGTCTGATGATGATTTTTTTTTTTTTTCACCATCTCTTTCTCTCTCTGCCGGGGCCGGCCAAGAGTGCTTTATGGACGGTTTAAAACATGACTATGGATGCAAATGCTCATTTTCCTCCGTGCACCTGGTGATTGAAAACGTGCATCTGGTAACCCAAAAATTATAAAACGGTTTTAAATACTTTTACCCGTCATTCTATTGATATAGCCCGCTAGGGGAGTGCCCCACTACGGCCCTCTCTCTGTCAGGGCCGTCCTTGGGTGCTTTTTAGACACTTTAAGAAATCACGATGGATGCAGATTGCTATTAATCCTCCGTGCAACTGGTGATTGAAAACGTGCATCTGGTAACCCAAAATTTCAAATATGGTTCAAAATGAATTTAAAGGCACCCCTCTCATTGTTCCCCGCTATGGGAGCACCCCACTAAGGCCCTGTCTCGGTCGGGGCCGTCCTGAGTGCTTTATAGACACTTTAAGAAATCGCGATGGATGCAGATTGCTATTAATCCTCCGTGCAACTGGTGATTGAAAATGTGCAACTGGTGATTGAAAACGTGCACCTGGTCACCCAAAACACGGTTCTCTATGCGGTTAGCGGTGTTCCATATATTCATGTCCGCTTATGGCGCACCCTACTACGGACCTTTTCAATGGGGGCCGGTCCGAATTATTTATGGAAGGTCTGATGATGATTTTTTTTTTTTTTCACCATCTCTTTCTCTCTCTGCCGGGGCCGGCCAAGAGTGCTTTATGGACGGTTTAAAACATGACTATGGATGCAAATGCTCATTTTCCTCCGTGCACCTGGTGATTGAAAACGTGCATCTGGTAACCCAAAAATTATAAAACGGTTTTAAATACTTTTACCCGTCATTCTATTGATATAGCCCGCTAGGGGAGTGCCCCACTACGGCCCTCTCTCTGTCAGGGCCGTCCTTGGGTGCTTTTTAGACACTTTAAGAAATCACGATGGATGCAGATTGCTATTAATCCTCCGTGCAACTGGTGATTGAAAACGTGCATCTGGTAACCCAAAATTTCAAATATGGTTCAAAATGAATTTAAAGGCACCCCTCTCATTGTTCCCCGCTATGGGAGCACCCCACTAAGGCCCTGTCTCGGTCGGGGCCGTCCTGAGTGCTTTATAGACACTTTAAGAAATCGCGATGGATGCAGATTGCTATTAATCCTCCGTGCAACTGGTGATTGAAAATGTGCAACTGGTGATTGAAAACGTGCACCTGGTCACCCAAAACACGGTTCTCTATGCGGTTAGCGGTGTTCCATATATTCATGTCCGCTTATGGCGCACCCTACTACGGACCTTTTCAATGGGGGCCGGTCCGAATTATTTATGGAAGGTCTGATGATGATTTTTTTTTTTTTTCACCATCTCTTTCTCTCTCTGCCGGGGCCGGCCAAGAGTGCTTTATGGACGGTTTAAAACATGACTATGGATGCAAATGCTCATTTTCCTCCGTGCACCTGGTGATTGAAAACGTGCATCTGGTAACCCAAAAATTATAAAACGGTTTTAAATACTTTTACCCGTCATTCTATTGATATAGCCCGCTAGGGGAGTGCCCCACTACGGCCCTCTCTCTGTCAGGGCCGTCCTTGGGTGCTTTTTAGACACTTTAAGAAATCACGATGGATGCAGATTGCTATTAATCCTCCGTGCAACTGGTGATTGAAAACGTGCATCTGGTAACCCAAAATTTCAAATATGGTTCAAAATGAATTTAAAGGCACCCCTCTCATTGTTCCCCGCTATGGGAGCACCCCACTAAGGCCCTGTCTCGGTCGGGGCCGTCCTGAGTGCTTTATAGACACTTTAAGAAATCGCGATGGATGCAGATTGCTATTAATCCTCCGTGCAACTGGTGATTGAAAATGTGCAACTGGTGATTGAAAACGTGCACCTGGTCACCCAAAACACGGTTCTCTATGCGGTTAGCGGTGTTCCATATATTCATGTCCGCTTATGGCGCACCCTACTACGGACCTTTTCAATGGGGGCCGGTCCGAATTATTTATGGAAGGTCTGATGATGATTTTTTTTTTTTTTCACCATCTCTTTCTCTCTCTGCCGGGGCCGGCCAAGAGTGCTTTATGGACGGTTTAAAACATGACTATGGATGCAAATGCTCATTTTCCTCCGTGCACCTGGTGATTGAAAACGTGCATCTGGTAACCCAAAAATTATAAAACGGTTTTAAATACTTTTACCCGTCATTCTATTGATATAGCCCGCTAGGGGAGTGCCCCACTACGGCCCTCTCTCTGTCAGGGCCGTCCTTGGGTGCTTTTTAGACACTTTAAGAAATCACGATGGATGCAGATTGCTATTAATCCTCCGTGCAACTGGTGATTGAAAACGTGCATCTGGTAACCCAAAATTTCAAATATGGTTCAAAATGAATTTAAAGGCACCCCTCTCATTGTTCCCCGCTATGGGAGCACCCCACTAAGGCCCTGTCTCGGTCGGGGCCGTCCTGAGTGCTTTATAGACACTTTAAGAAATCGCGATGGATGCAGATTGCTATTAATCCTCCGTGCAACTGGTGATTGAAAATGTGCAACTGGTGATTGAAAACGTGCACCTGGTCACCCAAAACACGGTTCTCTATGCGGTTAGCGGTGTTCCATATATTCATGTCCGATAATGATGCACCCTACTACGGACCTTTTCAATGGGGGCCGGTCCGAATTATTTATGGAAGGTCTGATGATGATTTTTTTTTTTTTTCACCATCTCTTTCTCTCTCTGCCGGGGCCGGCCAAGAGTGCTTTATGGACGGTTTAAAACATGACTATGGATGCAAATGCTCATTTTCCTCCGTGCACCTGGTGATTGAAAACGTGCATCTGGTAACCCAAAAATTATAAAACGGTTTTAAATACTTTTACCCGTCATTCTATTGATATAGCCCGCTAGGGGAGTGCCCCACTACGGCCCTCTCTCTGTCAGGGCCGTCCTTGGGTGCTTTTTAGACACTTTAAGAAATCACGATGGATGCAGATTGCTATTAATCCTCCGTGCAACTGGTGATTGAAAACGTGCATCTGGTAACCCAAAATTTCAAATATGGTTCAAAATGAATTTAAAGGCACCCCTCTCATTGTTCCCCGCTATGGGAGCACCCCACTAAGGCCCTGTCTCGGTCGGGGCCGTCCTGAGTGCTTTATAGACACTTTAAGAAATCGCGATGGATGCAGATTGCTATTAATCCTCCGTGCAACTGGTGATTGAAAATGTGCAACTGGTGATTGAAAACGTGCACCTGGTCACCCAAAACACGGTTCTCTATGCGGTTAGCGGTGTTCCATATATTCATGTCCGATAATGATGCACCCTACTACGGACCTTTTCAATGGGGGCCGGTCCGAATTATTTATGGAAGGTCTGATGATGATTTTTTTTTTTTTTCACCATCTCTTTCTCTCTCTGCCGGGGCCGGCCAAGAGTGCTTTATGGACGGTTTAAAACATGACTATGGATGCAAATGCTCATTTTCCTCCGTGCACCTGGTGATTGAAAACGTGCATCTGGTAACCCAAAAATTATAAAACGGTTTTAAATACTTTTACCCGTCATTCTATTGATATAGCCCGCTAGGGGAGTGCCCCACTACGGCCCTCTCTCTGTCAGGGCCGTCCTTGGGTGCTTTTTAGACACTTTAAGAAATCACGATGGATGCAGATTGCTATTAATCCTCCGTGCAACTGGTGATTGAAAACGTGCATCTGGTAACCCAAAATTTCAAATATGGTTCAAAATGAATTTAAAGGCACCCCTCTCATTGTTCCCCGCTATGGGAGCACCCCACTAAGGCCCTGTCTCGGTCGGGGCCGTCCTGAGTGCTTTATAGACACTTTAAGAAATCGCGATGGATGCAGATTGCTATTAATCCTCCGTGCAACTGGTGATTGAAAATGTGCAACTGGTGATTGAAAACGTGCACCTGGTCACCCAAAACACGGTTCTCTATGCGGTTAGCGGTGTTCCATATATTCATGTCCGCTTATGGCGCACCCTACTACGGACCTTTTCAATGGGGGCCGGTCCGAATTATTTATGGAAGGTCTGATGATGATTTTTTTTTTTTTTCACCATCTCTTTCTCTCTCTGCCGGGGCCGGCCAAGAGTGCTTTATGGACGGTTTAAAACATGACTATGGATGCAAATGCTCATTTTCCTCCGTGCACCTGGTGATTGAAAACGTGCATCTGGTAACCCAAAAATTATAAAACGGTTTTAAATACTTTTACCCGTCATTCTATTGATATAGCCCGCTAGGGGAGTGCCCCACTACGGCCCTCTCTCTGTCAGGGCCGTCCTTGGGTGCTTTTTAGACACTTTAAGAAATCACGATGGATGCAGATTGCTATTAATCCTCCGTGCAACTGGTGATTGAAAACGTGCATCTGGTAACCCAAAATTTCAAATATGGTTCAAAATGAATTTAAAGGCACCCCTCTCATTGTTCCCCGCTATGGGAGCACCCCACTAAGGCCCTGTCTCGGTCGGGGCCGTCCTGAGTGCTTTATAGACACTTTAAGAAATCGCGATGGATGCAGATTGCTATTAATCCTCCGTGCAACTGGTGATTGAAAACGTGCAACTAGTGATTGAAAACGTGCACCTGGTCACCCAAAACACGGTTCTCTATGCGGTTAGCGGTGTTCCATATATTCATGTCCGATAATGATGCACCCTACTACGGACCTTTTCAATGGGGGCCGGTCCGAATTATTTATGGAAGGTCTGATGATGATTTTTTTTTTTTTTCACCATCTCTTTCTCTCTCTGCCGGGGCCGGCCAAGAGTGCTTTATGGACGGTTTAAAACATGACTATGGATGCAAATGCTCATTTTCCTCCGTGCACCTGGTGATTGAAAACGTGCATCTGGTAACCCAAAAATTATAAAACGGTTTTAAATACTTTTACCCGTCATTCTATTGATATAGCCCGCTAGGGGAGTGCCCCACTACGGCCCTCTCTCTGTCAGGGCCGTCCTTGGGTGCTTTTTAGACAGTTTAAGAAATCACGATGGATGCAGATTGCTATTAATCCTCCGTGCAACTGGTGATTGAAAACGTGCATCTGGTAACCCAAAATTTCAAATATGGTTCAAAATTAATTTAAAGGCACCCCTCTCATTGTTCCCCGCTATGGGAGCACCCCACTAAGGCCCTGTCTCGGTCGGGGCCGTCCTGAGTGCTTTATAGACACTTTAAGAAATCGCGATGGATGCAGATTGCTATTAATCCTCCGTGCAACTGGTGATTGAAAACGTGCAACTGGTGATTGAAAACGTGCACCTGGTCACCCAAAACACGGTTCTCTATGCGGTTAGCGGTGTTCCATATATTCATGTCCGATAATGATGCACCCTACTACGGACCTTTTCAATGGGGGCCGGTCCGAATTATTTATGGAAGGTCTGATGATGATTTTTTTTTTTTTTCACCATCTCTTTCTCTCTCTGCCGGGGCCGGCCAAGAGTGCTTTATGGACGGTTTAAAACATGACTATGGATGCAAATGCTCATTTTCCTCCGTGCACCTGGTGATTGAAAACGTGCATCTGGTAACCCAAAAATTATAAAACGGTTTTAAATACTTTTACCCGTCATTCTATTGATATAGCCCGCTAGGGGAGTGCCCCACTACGGCCCTCTCTCTGTCAGGGCCGTCCTTGGGTGCTTTTTAGACACTTTAAGAAATCACGATGGATGCAGATTGCTATTAATCCTCCGTGCAACTGGTGATTGAAAACGTGCATCTGGTAACCCAAAATTTCAAATATGGTTCAAAATGAATTTAAAGGCACCCCTCTCATTGTTCCCCGCTATGGGAGCACCCCACTAAGGCCCTGTCTCGGTCGGGGCCGTCCTGAGTGCTTTATAGACACTTTAAGAAATCGCGATGGATGCAGATTGCTATTAATCCTCCGTGCAACTGGTGATTGAAAACGTGCAACTGGTGATTGAAAACGTGCACCTGGTCACCCAAAACACGGTTCTCTATGCGGTTAGCGGTGTTCCATATATTCATGTCCGATAATGATGCAACCTACTACGGACCTTTTCAATGGGGGCCGGTCCGAATTATTTATGGAAGGTCTGATGATGATTTTTTTTTTTTTTCACCATCTCTTTCTCTCTCTGCCGGGGCCGGCCAAGAGTGCTTTATGGACGGTTTAAAACATGACTATGGATGCAAATGCTCATTTTCCTCCGTGCACCTGGTGATTGAAAACGTGCATCTGGTAACCCAAAAATTATAAAACGGTTTTAAATACTTTTACCCGTCATTCTATTGATATAGCCCGCTAGGGGAGTGCCCCACTACGGCCCTCTCTCTGTCAGGGCCGTCCTTGGGTGCTTTTTAGACACTTTAAGAAATCACGATGGATGCAGATTGCTATTAATCCTCCGTGCAACTGGTGATTGAAAACGTGCATCTGGTAACCCAAAATTTCAAATATGGTTCAAAATGAATTTAAAGGCACCCCTCTCATTGTTCCCCGCTATGGGAGCACCCCACTAAGGCCCTGTCTCGGTCGGGGCCGTCCTGAGTGCTTTATAGACACTTTAAGAAATCGCGATGGATGCAGATTGCTATTAATCCTCCGTGCAACTGGTGATTGAAAATGTGCAACTGGTGATTGAAAACGTGCACCTGGTCACCCAAAACACGGTTCTCTATGCGGTTAGCGGTGTTCCATATATTCATGTCCGCTTATGGCGCACCCTACTACGGACCTTTTCAATGGGGGCCGGTCCGAATTATTTATGGAAGGTCTGATGATGATTTTTTTTTTTTTCACCATCTCTTTCTCTCTCTGCCGGGGCCGGCCAAGAGTGCTTTATGGACGGTTTAAAACATGACTATGGATGCAAATGCTCATTTTCCTCCGTGCACCTGGTGATTGAAAACGTGCATCTGGTAACCCAAAAATTATAAAACGGTTTTAAATACTTTTACCCGTCATTCTATTGATATAGCCCGCTAGGGGAGTGCCCCACTACGGCCCTCTCTCTGTCAGGGCCGTCCTTGGGTGCTTTTTAGACACTTTAAGAAATCACGATGGATGCAGATTGCTATTAATCCTCCGTGCAACTGGTGATTGAAAACGTGCATCTGGTAACCCAAAATTTCAAATATGGTTCAAAATGAATTTAAAGGCACCCCTCTCATTGTTCCCCGCTATGGGAGCACCCCACTAAGGCCCTGTCTCGGTCGGGGCCGTCCTGAGTGCTTTATAGACACTTTAAGAAATCGCGATGGATGCAGATTGCTATTAATCCTCCGTGCAACTGGTGATTGAAAATGTGCAACTGGTGATTGAAAACGTGCACCTGGTCACCCAAAACACGGTTCTCTATGCGGTTAGCGGTGTTCCATATATTCATGTCCGATAATGATGCACCCTACTACGGACCTTTTCAATGGGGGCCGGTCCGAATTATTTATGGAAGGTCTGATGATGATTTTTTTTTTTTTTCACCATCTCTTTCTCTCTCTGCCGGGGCCGGCCAAGAGTGCTTTATGGACGGTTTAAAACATGACTATGGATGCAAATGCTCATTTTCCTCCGTGCACCTGGTGATTGAAAACGTGCATCTGGTAACCCAAAAATTATAAAACGGTTTTAAATACTTTTACCCGTCATTCTATTGATATAGCCCGCTAGGGGAGTGCCCCACTACGGCCCTCTCTCTGTCAGGGCCGTCCTTGGGTGCTTTTTAGACACTTTAAGAAATCACGATGGATGCAGATTGCTATTAATCCTCCGTGCAACTGGTGATTGAAAACGTGCATCTGGTAACCCAAAATTTCAAATATGGTTCAAAATGAATTTAAAGGCACCCCTCTCATTGTTCCCCGCTATGGGAGCACCCCACTAAGGCCCTGTCTCGGTCGGGGCCGTCCTGAGTGCTTTATAGACACTTTAAGAAATCGCGATGGATGCAGATTGCTATTAATCCTCCGTGCAACTGGTGATTGAAAACGTGCAACTGGTGATTGAAAACGTGCACCTGGTCACCCAAAACACGGTTCTCTATGCGGTTAGCGGTGTTCCATATATTCATGTCCGATAATGATGCACCCTACTACGGACCTTTTCAATGGGGGCCGGTCCGAATTATTTATGGAAGGTCTGATGATGATTTTTTTTTTTTTTCACCATCTCTTTCTCTCTCTGCCGGGGCCGGCCAAGAGTGCTTTATGGACGGTTTAAAACATGACTATGGATGCAAATGCTCATTTTCCTCCGTGCACCTGGTGATTGAAAACGTGCATCTGGTAACCCAAAAATTATAAAACGGTTTTAAATACTTTTACCCGTCATTCTATTGATATAGCCCGCTAGGGGAGTGCCCCACTACGGCCCTCTCTCTGTCAGGGCCGTCCTTGGGTGCTTTTTAGACACTTTAAGAAATCACGATGGATGCAGATTGCTATTAATCCTCCGTGCAACTGGTGATTGAAAACGTGCATCTGGTAACCCAAAATTTCAAATATGGTTCAAAATGAATTTAAAGGCACCCCTCTCATTGTTCCCCGCTATGGGAGCACCCCACTAAGGCCCTGTCTCGGTCGGGGCCGTCCTGAGTGCTTTATAGACACTTTAAGAAATCGCGATGGATGCAGATTGCTATTAATCCTCCGTGCAACTGGTGATTGAAAACGTGCAACTGGTGATTGAAAACGTGCACCTGGTCACCCAAAACACGGTTCTCTATGCGGTTAGCGGTGTTCCATATATTCATGTCCGATAATGATGCACCCTACTACGGACCTTTTCAATGGGGGCCGGTCCGAATTATTTATGGAAGGTCTGATGATGATTTTTTTTTTTTTTCACCATCTCTTTCTCTCTCTGCCGGGGCCGGCCAAGAGTGCTTTATGGACGGTTTAAAACATGACTATGGATGCAAATGCTCATTTTCCTCCGTGCACCTGGTGATTGAAAACGTGCATCTGGTAACCCAAAAATTATAAAACGGTTTTAAATACTTTTACCCGTCATTCTATTGATATAGCCCGCTAGGGGAGTGCCCCACTACGGCCCTCTCTCTGTCAGGGCCGTCCTTGGGTGCTTTTTAGACAGTTTAAGAAATCACGATGGATGCAGATTGCTATTAATCCTCCGTGCAACTGGTGATTGAAAACGTGCATCTGGTAACCCAAAATTTCAAATATGGTTCAAAATGAATTTAAAGGCACCCCTCTCATTGTTCCCCGCTATGGGAGCACCCCACTAAGGCCCTGTCTCGGTCGGGGCCGTCCTGAGTGCTTTATAGACACTTTAAAAAATCGCGATGGATGCAGATTGCTATTAATCCTCCGTGCAACTGGTGATTGAAAACGTGCAACTGGTGATTGAAAACGTGCACCTGGTCACCCAAAACACGGTTCTCTATGCGGTTAGCGGTGTTCCATATATTCATGTCCGATAATGATGCACCCTACTACGGACCTTTTCAATGGGGGCCGGTCCGAATTATTTATGGAAGGTCTGATGATGATTTTTTTTTTTTTTCACCATCTCTTTCTCTCTCTGCCGGGGCCGGCCAAGAGTGCTTTATGGACGGTTTAAAACATGACTATGGATGCAAATGCTCATTTTCCTCCGTGCACCTGGTGATTGAAAACGTGCATCTGGTAACCCAAAAATTATAAAACGGTTTTAAATACTTTTACCCGTCATTCTATTGATATAGCCCGCTAGGGGAGTGCCCCACTACGGCCCTCTCTCTGTCAGGGCCGTCCTTGGGTGCTTTTTAGACACTTTAAGAAATCACGATGGATGCAGATTGCTATTAATCCTCCGTGCAACTGGTGATTGAAAACGTGCATCTGGTAACCCAAAATTTCAAATATGGTTCAAAATGAATTTAAAGGCACCCCTCTCATTGTTCCCCGCTATGGGAGCACCCCACTAAGGCCCTGTCTCGGTCGGGGCCGTCCTGAGTGCTTTATAGACACTTTAAGAAATCGCGATGGATGCAGATTGCTATTAATCCTCCGTGCAACTGGTGATTGAAAATGTGCAACTGGTGATTGAAAACGTGCACCTGGTCACCCAAAACACGGTTCTCTATGCGGTTAGCGGTGTTCCATATATTCATGTCCGCTTATGGCGCACCCTACTACGGACCTTTTCAATGGGGGCCGGTCCGAATTATTTATGGAAGGTCTGATGATGATTTTTTTTTTTTTTCACCATCTCTTTCTCTCTCTGCCGGGGCCGGCCAAGAGTGCTTTATGGACGGTTTAAAACATGACTATGGATGCAAATGCTCATTTTCCTCCGTGCACCTGGTGATTGAAAACGTGCATCTGGTAACCCAAAAATTATAAAACGGTTTTAAATACTTTTACCCGTCATTCTATTGATATAGCCCGCTAGGGGAGTGCCCCACTACGGCCCTCTCTCTGTCAGGGCCGTCCTTGGGTGCTTTTTAGACACTTTAAGAAATCACGATGGATGCAGATTGCTATTAATCCTCCGTGCAACTGGTGATTGAAAACGTGCATCTGGTAACCCAAAATTTCAAATATGGTTCAAAATGAATTTAAAGGCACCCCTCTCATTGTTCCCCGCTATGGGAGCACCCCACTAAGGCCCTGTCTCGGTCGGGGCCGTCCTGAGTGCTTTATAGACACTTTAAGAAATCGCGATGGATGCAGATTGCTATTAATCCTCCGTGCAACTGGTGATTGAAAATGTGCAACTGGTGATTGAAAACGTGCACCTGGTCACCCAAAACACGGTTCTCTATGCGGTTAGCGGTGTTCCATATATTCATGTCCGCTTATGGCGCACCCTACTACGGACCTTTTCAATGGGGGCCGGTCCGAATTATTTATGGAAGGTCTGATGATGATTTTTTTTTTTTTTCACCATCTCTTTCTCTCTCTGCCGGGGCCGGCCAAGAGTGCTTTATGGACGGTTTAAAACATGACTATGGATGCAAATGCTCATTTTCCTCCGTGCACCTGGTGATTGAAAACGTGCATCTGGTAACCCAAAAATTATAAAACGGTTTTAAATACTTTTACCCGTCATTCTATTGATATAGCCCGCTAGGGGAGTGCCCCACTACGGCCCTCTCTCTGTCAGGGCCGTCCTTGGGTGCTTTTTAGACACTTTAAGAAATCACGATGGATGCAGATTGCTATTAATCCTCCGTGCAACTGGTGATTGAAAACGTGCATCTGGTAACCCAAAATTTCAAATATGGTTCAAAATGAATTTAAAGGCACCCCTCTCATTGTTCCCCGCTATGGGAGCACCCCACTAAGGCCCTGTCTCGGTCGGGGCCGTCCTGAGTGCTTTATAGACACTTTAAGAAATCGCGATGGATGCAGATTGCTATTAATCCTCCGTGCAACTGGTGATTGAAAACGTGCAACTGGTGATTGAAAACGTGCACCTGGTCACCCAAAACACGGTTCTCTATGCGGTTAGCGGTGTTCCATATATTCATGTCCGATAATGATGCACCCTACTACGGACCTTTTCAATGGGGGCCGGTCCGAATTATTTATGGAAGGTCTGATGATGATTATTTTTTTTTTTCACCATCTCTTTCTCTCTCTGCCGGGGCCGGCCAAGAGTGCTTTATGGACGGTTTAAAACATGACTATGGATGCAAATGCTCATTTTCCTCCGTGCACCTGGTGATTGAAAACGTGCATCTGGTAACCCAAAAATTATAAAACGGTTTTAAATACTTTTACCCGTCATTCTATTGATATAGCCCGCTAGGGGAGTGCCCCACTACGGCCCTCTCTCTGTCAGGGCCGTCCTTGGGTGCTTTTTAGACACTTTAAGAAATCACGATGGATGCAGATTGCTATTAATCCTCCGTGCAACTGGTGATTGAAAACGTGCATCTGGTAACCCAAAATTTCAAATATGGTTCAAAATGAATTTAAAGGCACCCCTCTCATTGTTCCCCGCTATGGGAGCACCCCACTAAGGCCCTGTCTCGGTCGGGGCCGTCCTGAGTGCTTTATAGACACTTTAAGAAATCGCGATGGATGCAGATTGCTATTAATCCTCCGTGCAACTGGTGATTGAAAATGTGCAACTGGTGATTGAAAACGTGCACCTGGTCACCCAAAACACGGTTCTCTATGCGGTTAGCGGTGTTCCATATATTCATGTCCGCTTATGGCGCACCCTACTACGGACCTTTTCAATGGGGGCCGGTCCGAATTATTTATGGAAGGTCTGATGATGATTTTTTTTTTTTTTCACCATCTCTTTCTCTCTCTGCCGGGGCCGGCCAAGAGTGCTTTATGGACGGTTTAAAACATGACTATGGATGCAAATGCTCATTTTCCTCCGTGCACCTGGTGATTGAAAACGTGCATCTGGTAACCCAAAAATTATAAAACGGTTTTAAATACTTTTACCCGTCATTCTATTGATATAGCCCGCTAGGGGAGTGCCCCACTACGGCCCTCTCTCTGTCAGGGCCGTCCTTGGGTGCTTTTTAGACACTTTAAGAAATCACGATGGATGCAGATTGCTATTAATCCTCCGTGCAACTGGTGATTGAAAACGTGCATCTGGTAACCCAAAATTTCAAATATGGTTCAAAATGAATTTAAAGGCACCCCTCTCATTGTTCCCCGCTATGGGAGCACCCCACTAAGGCCCTGTCTCGGTCGGGGCCGTCCTGAGTGCTTTATAGACACTTTAAGAAATCGCGATGGATGCAGATTGCTATTAATCCTCCGTGCAACTGGTGATTGAAAATGTGCAACTGGTGATTGAAAACGTGCACCTGGTCACCCAAAACACGGTTCTCTATGCGGTTAGCGGTGTTCCATATATTCATGTCCGATAATGATGCACCCTACTACGGACCTTTTCAATGGGGGCCGGTCCGAATTATTTATGGAAGGTCTGATGATGATTTTTTTTTTTTTTCACCATCTCTTTCTCTCTCTGCCGGGGCCGGCCAAGAGTGCTTTATGGACGGTTTAAAACATGACTATGGATGCAAATGCTCATTTTCCTCCGTGCACCTGGTGATTGAAAACGTGCATCTGGTAACCCAAAAATTATAAAACGGTTTTAAATACTTTTACCCGTCATTCTATTGATATAGCCCGCTAGGGGAGTGCCCCACTACGGCCCTCTCTCTGTCAGGGCCGTCCTTGGGTGCTTTTTAGACAGTTTAAGAAATCACGATGGATGCAGATTGCTATTAATCCTCCGTGCAACTGGTGATTGAAAACGTGCATCTGGTAACCCAAAATTTCAAATATGGTTCAAAATGAATTTAAAGGCACCCCTCTCATTGTTCCCCGCTATGGGAGCACCCCACTAAGGCCCTGTCTCGGTCGGGGCCGTCCTGAGTGCTTTATAGACACTTTAAGAAATCGCGATGGATGCAGATTGCTATTAATCCTCCGTGCAACTGGTGATTGAAAACGTGCAACTGGTGATTGAAAACGTGCACCTGGTCACCCAAAACACGGTTCTCTATGCGGTTAGCGGTGTTCCATATATTCATGTCCGATAATGATGCACCCTACTACGGACCTTTTCAATGGGGGCCGGTCCGAATTATTTATGGAAGGTCTGATGATGATTTTTTTTTTTTTTCACCATCTCTTTCTCTCTCTGCCGGGGCCGGCCAAGAGTGCTTTATGGACGGTTTAAAACATGACTATGGATGCAAATGCTCATTTTCCTCCGTGCACCTGGTGATTGAAAACGTGCATCTGGTAACCCAAAAATTATAAAACGGTTTTAAATACTTTTACCCGTCATTCTATTGATATAGCCCGCTAGGGGAGTGCCCCACTACGGCCCTCTCTCTGTCAGGGCCGTCCTTGGGTGCTTTTTAGACAGTTTAAGAAATCACGATGGATGCAGATTGCTATTAATCCTCCGTGCAACTGGTGATTGAAAACGTGCATCTGGTAACCCAAAATTTCAAATATGGTTCAAAATGAATTTAAAGGCACCCCTCTCATTGTTCCCCGCTATGGGAGCACCCCACTAAGGCCCTGTCTCGGTCGGGGCCGTCCTGAGTGCTTTATAGACACTTTAAGAAATCGCGATGGATGCAGATTGTGATTGTTTTCCAAAAGACCCGTGTGCATCTGGTAACCCAAAAATTATAAAAATGTTTTAAATCATTTTACCGGTCATTCTATTGATATAGCCCGCTATGGGAGCACCCCACTAAGGCCCTGTCTCGGTCGGGGCCGTCCTTCAGTGCTTTATATACAGTTTCATATATTACGATGGATGCAGATTGTGATTGTTTTCCAAAAGACCCGTGTGCATCTGGTAACCCAAAAATTATAAAACTGTTTTAAATCATTTTACCGGTCATTCTATTGATATAGCCCGCTAGGGGAGTACCCTACTACGGCCCTCTCTCGGTCAGGCCCGTCCTTAGGTGCTTTATATACAGTTTCATATATTACGATGGATGCAGATTGTGATTGTTTTCCAAAAGACCCGTGTGCATCTGGTAACCCAAAAATTAAAATATGGTTCAAAACCCGGGTAACACCACTCTATTTACGGACATGACAGTAGAGCTTACCCCCTGGAGCTATTGACCTCCAGGCTTGTAGGCCCTTACTCACCACCCGGGTATCACCCCTCTATTTCGGGGATGATACCAGCAGGGGACCCCCCCCACCTCCACAACCTCGCATACCAGGTGAACCAGGGCACCCACACTTAAGCACCCCTCCTCGGACATTAAAGCAGATAACCGCGCTGTTATGAACCGCGTGCACCTGGTCACCCAAATGGAACTTGTGCACCTGGTCACCCAAAAGGACCGGCGTGCACCTGGTCACCCAAAGGACCATGTGCACCTGGTCACCCAAAAGGACCGTGTGCACCTGGTCACCCAAAGGCCGGCGTGCACCTGGTCACCCAAAGGACCATGTGCACCTGGTCACCCAAAAGGACCATGTGCACCTGGTCACCCAAAGGCCGGCGTGCACCTGGTCACCCAAAGGACCATGTGCACCTGGTCACCCAAAAGGACCATGTGCACCTGGTCACCCAAAGGCCGGCGTGCACCTGGTCACCCAAAGGACCATGTGCACCTGGTCACCCAAAGGACCATGTGCACCTGGTCACCCAAAAGGACCGTGTGCACCTGGTCACCCAAAAGGACCGTGTGCACCTGGTCACCCAAAGGCCGGCGTGCACCTGGTCACCCAAAGGCCGGCGTGCACCTGGTCACCCAAAAGGACCATGTGCACCTGGTCACCCAAAGGCCGGCGTGCACCTGGTCACCCAAAGGACCATGTGCACCTGGTCACCCAAAAGGACCGTGTGCACCTGGTCACCCAAAGGCCGGCGTGCACCTGGTCACCCAAAGGACCATGTGCACCTGGTCACCCAAAAGGACCGTGTGCACCTGGTCACCCAAAGGCCGGCGTGCACCTGGTCACCCAAAGGCCGGCGTGCACCTGGTCACCCAAAAGGACCATGTGCACCTGGTCACCCAAAGGCCGGCGTGCACCTGGTCACCCAAAGGACCATGTGCACCTGGTCACCCAAAAGGACCGTGTGCACCTGGTCACCCAAAGGCCGGCGTGCACCTGGTCACCCAAAGGACCATGTGCACCTGGTCACCCAAAAGGACCGTGTGCACCTGGTCACCCAAAGGCCGGCGTGCACCTGGTCACCCAAAGGCCGGCGTGCACCTGGTCACCCAAAAGAACCGTGTGCACCTGGTCACCCAAAGGCCGGCGTGCACCTGGTCACCCAAAAGAACCGTGTGCACCTGGTCACCCAAAGGCCGGCGTG
Organism: Oncorhynchus mykiss; assembly: GCF_057628025.1. Lineage (NCBI taxonomy): Eukaryota > Metazoa > Chordata > Actinopteri > Salmoniformes > Salmonidae > Oncorhynchus > Oncorhynchus mykiss. The sequence continues at coordinate 605,967 of NC_143041.1, forward strand.
CACCTGGTCACCCAAAGGCCGGCGTGCACCTGGTCACCCAAAAGAACCGTGTGCACCTGGTCACCCAAAGGCCGGCGTGCACCTGGTCACCCAAATGGAACTTGTGCACCTGGTCACCCAAAGGCCGGCGTGCACCTGGTCACCCAAAGGCCGGCGTGCACCTGGTCACCCAAAAGAACCGTGTGCACCTGGTCACCCAAAGGCCGGCGTGCACCTGGTCACCCAAAAGAACCGTGTGCACCTGGTCACCCAAAGGCCGGCGTGCACCTGGTCACCCAAAGGCCGGCGTGCACCTGGTCACCCAAAAGAACCGTGTGCACCTGGTCACCCAAAGGCCGGCGTGCACCTGGTCACCCAAAAGCCGGCGTGCACCTGGTCACCCAAATGGAACTTGTGCACCTGGTCACCCAAAAGGACCGTGTGCACCTGGTCACCCAAAAGCCGGCGTGCACCTGGTCACCCAAATGGACCGTGTGCACCTGGTCACCCAAAAATTATAAAACTGTCCAAAATGCATTTACCGGTCATTTTATTTATATAGCCCGCTAGGGGAGTAGCCCACTACGGCCCTCTCTTGGTCGGGGCCGTCCTTAGTGCTTTATGGACACTTTAAGATATTACGATGGATGCAGATTGTGATTGTTGTGCAAAAGACCCGTGTGCACCTGGTCACCCAAAAATTATAAAACTGTCCAAAATGCATTTAAAGCTATACCTGACATTCATGCCCGCCAGGGTAGTAGCCCACTACGGCCCTCTCTCGGTCGGGGCCGTCCTTAGTACTTTATGGACACTTTAAGATATTACGATGGATGCAGATTGTGATTGTTTTGCAAAAGACCCGTGTGCATCTGGTAACCCAAAAATTATAAAACTGTTCAAAATGCATTTAAAGCTATACCTGACCTTCATGCCCGCCAGGGGAGTAGCCCACTACGGCCCTCTCTCAGTGGGGGCCCTATTTGAGTGCTTTATGGACGGTTTAAAATATCACGATGGATGCAGATTGCTATTAATCCTCCGTGCACCTGGTGATTGAAAACGTGCATCTGGTAACCCAAAAATTAAAATATGGACCGCGGGTGAATGGAGGGAGTAACTATGACTCTCTTAAGG